>NC_134484.1:7075083-7312583 GCF_040206685.1 Ascaphus truei
ACACATACCAAATTACGTCTATGCCATACCGTTAAACGATGGTAAAGAGGACCCCTTAAAAAGTAATACCCGCCCGTTAGACGGCGCTGAGGGACTCCTTCAGGGGTTACACATTCATCGCCCATAATGCCGGACGTTACGATTCCTATTTTGTGGTGCAACAGCTGCTTAAAGAGAAGATAGTAGTTTTACTAGTGCAAGCCGGTAAATTATTGTGTGTAACAGTGCAAGATCTGGATATCAGATTTAGCGACTCTTTAAACTTCCTCCCCATGAAGCTCAGCAAGTTGCCGCAGGCCCTGGGGTTTACAGGCAGTAACAAACATTTCCCACACTCACTGTACAGAATCAAAATTACATCGGTTCTATGCCCTCTGTAGAACATTACGGCACTCGGTACATGATGTCTGACGTGAAAACTGTGTCCATGGCCTGGTATGAGAACAAACACCGATTTCAACTTTCAGGCTGAGCTTTAAAGCTATTGCATTGAGGAAATACATTTTTTTTTTTTTTTTTTATAACTTGTATTTTATTGGTGTGTAAATACATGATATACATGAAAAACATATCCAATACATGGTAAACAGGGTAGCATATATTACATAATGATGTACGTATAACATATTTAATGAGCCCACGCGTTTTTTCGCGCCCTACTCCGCCGCGTAGGTAAAGATCTTATATTAGGTGATGTGTATCCATGGTAAAATAATATTTGTTACAAACAAGGAAAAATAAATAATATAATAAAATAAAAAAATTAAAAAAAAAAAAAAGGGGAGGAGGTAGGTTAGAGGGGGGTGGAAGGAGGAAAGGGAGCGTATAGGGTGAGGATGTAGTGGTTTCAGGAGTTTACTAAGACGGCTCATACACTATAGAACCTCGTAGAAGATCGTGTGACCGTAAGTAGTCAATAATGAGTGGGAATGGTGATCCAGCTGTAAACTTAATTTCCACTCCACCCAAGGAGAACGCATCTATTACTATTATAGCCAAATTGTGTCACGCTCTACCCCTGGGATGTCTGACTGAGCTAGCCATGGGGCCCAAACTTTTAAGTAGTTATCACCAGTATCATTAACTAGGCTTGTTCGTTTTTCCATCTGGCAAATATACCAAATACGGTTCCGAATCTTTGGGATAATTGGAATTTCGGGGCGTTTCCATAATGCTGCGATCTCGCACCGCGTGGCGATTGCAAAGTGTGCAATTAGTTTGTTGTTGGATTTTGGTAGGCCCTCTAGAGGTCTGTTTAGGAGAAACAACCACGGGTCTGGGGGAATTGTGAGATCAAATATTCTCTGGATCCAATTTCTGATCTTTTCCCATATCGGGGATATCCGCGGGCAGGACAACAGCATATGTAACAGGTCAGCTGTTCCTCCACATTGTTCAGGGCACAATGGAGAGGACCCTGGTATGAACTTAGATAATTTGAGTGGGGTGAGGTACCATCTCATGAGGAATTGATATGCGTTCTCCTTCAGTGTGGTGCACATCGAGCTTTTTGCAGCTCCTATAAATATAGTATTCCATTCCTCGTCCTCTAAGGACTCCCCAAGGTCTCTCTCCCATTGGGTACGAAATGAGGGTATTTGTTGTTTTGAAGTTGCAGGCTCGACTACCTCTCCGTATATTGTAGATATGAGTCCCTTTGTGTCGGTTTCTGCCCGACAGAGCTTTTCGAAATTCGTCAATGGGGGGTATGGGGCGAATTTTTTATAAAATACTCTGATCTGAAGGAATTTGTAGAATTCAGCATGGGGAATATCCTTTTCTGATCTGAGTTGGTCAAATGATTTAATTTTTAGATCGAAGCCCTCCAGATCTTTGAGTCTATCATAACCTTTGTGTCTTCAGATTGAGTGATTATGACCAATAACCCCCGGCGCAAATTTAGGATTGTTCCAAATAGGTGTCATCAGCGAGTTTGCTGATGTGAGTGAGTTTTTCAGTTTTGATATTTCCCAGACAGATAAAGAGTTAGTCGTAGAGGTGAGTGGGAACAAAGTGTTTTTTCTTGACGATTTAGGTAGCCAAATCAAATTATTAAGTTCTAATGGGGAGCAAACAGCAGTTTCTAGCTCTACCCATCTTTTTAATTTAGGGTCGGAATGCCATTGAATGATCTGGCTTAATTGAGCTGCTTTAAAATATGACAACAGGCAGGGTACCGCTAAGCCCCCTGCTAAAGTAGGTCTCTTCATGTTTAATTTATTTACTCTCGGTTTTTTACCTCCCCAGATAAAGTTGGATATTTCAGACTGAAGTGAGAGTATATCCTTCAGTTTGAGTGGCACAGGCAATGTCTGGAAGAGGTATAGGATACGTGGAAGTAAATTCATCTTCACGCTGTGTATCCTTCCTATCCAAGAAATCTTCTTGGAGGACCATCTGATTAGGTCTTGTTTTAGAGTCCGAATTAGTTTGGGATAATTTGCCTTATAGATGTTTTTTGCATCTTTGGTGATATGAATTCCTAAATATTTGAGTGAATTCTTTTGCCAGTTAAAATTAAAATTCAATTTCAGTAGTTTCTCTATATGTCCGGGGAGATTGATATTCAGAGCCTCAGATTTGGATTGGTTTATCTTAAACCCAGAGACCTTAGAGAATTTATCCAAAAGGTCAAATAGATTAGATAATGATGTGAGGGGTTTTGAGATGATTAATAGGTTATCATCTGCATACAGGGCCGCTTTGTGTGATTGGGACTATGCGTTTAACCCTGAGATATCCGGATTTTCTCGAATACGTGCCGCCAGAAGTTCGATACATAGGGCAAACAGGAGGGGAGATAATGGGCACCCCTGTCTCGTGCCACTTTGGATAGGGAAAGGGTCTGAGAGGAAGCCCTGATGTATGACTCTGGCAGATGGGCCTGAGTACAGCGACATAATCGCTCCACTCACCCTACCCCCGAAGCCAAATGCCGTGAGCGTCTCTCGTAGATATGGCCAGTCTATCCTATCAAAAGCTTTTTCTGCATCCAGACTTAATAACATGCTTTTTGTGTTATTTTTGTTTGCCAATTCTAACAGAACAATGAATCGTCGGGTGTTATCCGCTGCCTGCCTCCCCTTAACAAACCCAACTTGATCTGGATGTATTAGTCTGGGTAGGATTAGACTCAATCTATTGGCCAGAAGTTTGGCATATATTTTTATATCGGTATTGATTAGAGAAATTGGTCTATAGCTTTTACAATTTAGCGGATCCTTGCCAGGTTTATGTATTAGTGATATAGACGCCCGTAGCATGTCCTCGGGAATAGGGGCTCCTGCTAAAATAGCGTTAAACATATGGAGCAGCTGTGGGGTGAGTGATTCAGAGAACTTCTTGTAATACAGCCCCGAAAAGCCATCAGGACCTGGTGCTTTTGATGGCTTAAGCTCCTTGATGGCTTGCGACACTTCTTCCAATGTGAAGTCAGCGCCCATAGCTTCTCTGTCACGCTCTGTCAATCTCTCCAGTTTTGAGCTGGCTAAGAAATCTCTCAGTGCATTGCTCGTGGTTTTATTGTGTGCCACTTACTTTCCGTCGTATAGGGAACCATAGAATTAACCAAATTCTTCTACTATTTTTTTAGGGTTGGCCGTGGGAATACCCGATTTTAAGCGTATAGCTTGGATGTTAAACTTAGATTGCCTATCTTATAGTGCTCGAGCTAGCATCGTATCCGGCCTGTTAGCTTTTTCATAAAACTTTCTCTTAGACCAACATAAGGAGTTATCTGCTCGGGAAGTCAATAGCATATTTAATTCGATTTTTGTGTCTTTCAGTTCCTTTGCTGTAATTGGATCTGAGTTGGTTTTATGCTTTGATAGCAGGGAATGTAATTTGGATTGGAGCGTCCGAATTTTAGAGTCTCTGACTCGTTTTCTTTTGGCGGTAATACTGATTATTATGCCCCTTAAAGTTGCTTTATGAGCCTCCCATAAGACCGTATGGGATTCCACAGAGCCTGTGTTAACTTCAAAAAATTGAATTATCTCCTGAGCTATTGTAGTACAAATTTCGGGTATTTTAAGGATAGATTCGTTGAGTTTCCAATTTGCGCCTGGTCGACTGGTCACAATATTGTTGCACCCAAGCTCGATTGGTGCATGGTCAGACCATGAAATATCATGGATCATTGCATTAGTGACCTTCGGAACCATGTGACACGAAACGAAGAGATAATCGATTCTACTATATGAGGTATGTGGATGAGAGTAGAAGGTGTAGTCCCTAGATGTTGGATGTAACTCCCTCCATATATCTACTAATTGGATGTTTTTTAATTCACTGCGTAGGGTGTCTTGAGCTCTTTTATTATCAAAGTCGCCTCCTCCTGACCTGTCCAGGGAAGATTGCATCGTAATGTTGAAATCTCCTCCGATTATGATATATCCTTTAGCTACTGAACTCAATAGGCGAAAGAATCTGTCAAAGAAAGATGCCTCTTGTACACAAGGAGCATATATGGAGGCCAATGTGATGGGCTGTTCATGGATTGTTCCAGTGAGAATGAGATAGCGACCTTCTGCGTCTTTCTTAATTGTCTGGAGTACAAAGGGTATGGTATTATGGAATAAAATGGCCACTCCTCTTTTCTTGACAGGTGCTGAAGCCATGTAAAATTGAGTGAAGCCTTTGTCTAAAAACCCAGGTGAGTTATTCTTGCTGAAGTGCGTCTCCTGCAAGAATAACACTTCCGTCTTTTTTCTCTTATAATCAGTGAAAGCCAGCTTTCTTTTGGTCGGGCTATTAAAGCCCTTTACATTATGTGAAATACATGTAAGCGCCATTTTTCATGTGTAAGAGAGAATATGTAAAGTGAGCATTGTACTTACTCTTGATGTTTTTCCTTGTGTTTCTTATAGTAATATTCATACCTGCTATGTCGATTTGATGTGGTGGCTGGATATCGTACATCCTGGGAAGGGAGGGGTGAGGGAAAAGGTGGGGATAGGTAGACAATACATGGAAAACAACGATGGGATTGCGGCAGGAAAGGGTGGGAAGGGAAAATAAAAGGTGGGAGAAAAATAAATAATAATAAAGAAAAACATAGAATACAAGAGCGTATCTCGGGAGCCCCCGAGAGTAGCTCCTGCGCCCAGAGGGTGGAGTGTCTGGCTCCAATTTCATGATGGGCCAGTCTCCTAAAGTGGAAATCAACCACCCTGGGTCTTGGTAACGGTCCTTCCAAACTGAGGACCGAGAAAAGGGGTACATGCACGAAGGGGAGTAGCTCCCCCGGCACTATATTAATATTAATATTAATATTGTACATCATGTAAAACTGGTGTCACATATATACAACTCATATGTAACTTATATATCTTGTCTAATTTAACGAACTAACTTAACAACCCTGTCAGCTCCGTCGATGTTCCTCACTCGTCCAACTTGTCAACTTTATTGTTTGTTCCACCCGTCAGCTTTCAGGTTTGTTTAGACCGTCCACTGTCTCTTAGTATATACTTTATATAACTTGTAATTTGAATAACTGTCACTACGTATACACACACATACGTATCCATATACGTACACATATCTACATACACCCGTATACATATGTATATATATACGCATATAGACATGCTCCCTTATATACACATCTGCACCTACATACACACATACATACACATACCTAAAACCATAGTCCTAAAAATACATATAGCCGCCTATATATCATATATGATAACATATATAGCTTATACGTCAGCATTATGCCCTTACTTATGTATATTGTATTATATATCTGCAACTACTATACTATACATCCCATACATATCATATTGATAATATAACAACCGTGCTTAATACCTGTATCTCATCCCAATAATGTATATATTGTAGATAGTATATTACATCTATAGTATAGTATACACTACATCACACCATATATAGTATAATATAATACCATATAATAATAACAATAATAGTATATAATAGTATAATATAATACAATATACTAAATACAATATACTATATATAGTATAATATAGTACATTACATTTAACTATACCATTAACCATATTAATTGATTATATATAAACATATAAAATCCATATAATATAATATATAATATAAGCAATATACAATCTATAAATATAGTATAGTACATAAAACAATTAATTACATATACCATATCAATCATATACATTGGGGGGGGGGGGGGGAGAATTATTAAGCATGAGGCACAGTTTGATAAGTGTTTGGGAAATAAGGGGCGGGCAGGGGGAACTCTTTATTCAGTTGTGGCATCTTGTAATTGAGTATATATATATATTTGTGTCCCAGACAGGGCAAATAGGTCTATCATGGGGTCTGTACTGCACTTCAGGGATGTCTAGGGCGGTCGGAGGGGAGTTCCACGGTTTCAGCATCTCTCCGGGCCCCTCGCGACCGCCCCGGACAACCCCCGACCTCCATCTTGGGTTCTGAAGTGTTCACATGTCATGTCATCCCGGGGCGCCCGAGCTCTCGCGAGATGAGCGCCCGGCGATGACGTCATCCTCCAAAGTGCGCAAAAGCTATTCAGCTTCCCGCGTGAGACCAGGAAGGAGCCTGGCAAGATGGCTGCGTCGCCAAAGTTGTGTGTGTGTCTGCTCCGAGTGGGAAATGGATTCTTTCAGCCTGGAGACATCCAGGTAGGGCTGGTCTTTTTCGGGGCGCCGTCCTTGTGGTGCTACGGCTCCTCCGGTGCAGGACAAGAATATGAATATGAGGGTGCGGATCCGACATGATCTGATATGATAAAGTAAGCAGGACAGATTATGCTTTTTCAGATCTAGGTGACATCTCAGCTGCGCCATCTTTGGTGGGTTTTCTGATGCCAGAGGTGCCAGCTCGACTCCAGATGGGTGTTGGGATGTTGGAACGGGTCGGAGGGGCCTGGGGTGGGTTATGATTAGCTCCGGTAATTCCAAGTTTGGCCAAAAATCCCTCACCTTCTTCAGGGATCCGCAGAGTGTGTGCTACTCCATTTTTAATGGATAGAAGGGCACAGGGGAACAACCATCTATACCTCGTGTTGTTATCCTTGAGGGCCTTAGTGATATGTGCAAAGGCTTTACGTTTGAGCAAGGTGGCTGGTGCCAGATCGTGAAATATTTGTATTTTAACTCCTTCAAATGCTAGGGAGTTATCCTCTCTGGCAAGCCTGCATACCTCTTCTTTAGTACGGAAATGGAGGAAGCGAGCCACAATGTCTCTTGGGGGGTCACCTTTCTGAGGTTTGCCACGGAGAGCTCTATGGCACCTGTCAAGTTTGATTTCAGACTCTGGTTTATCAGGAAAAATATGTTCCAGCCAGCTATTTGTGAAATCTTCAGGGTCCAGGACACTTTCTGGAATACTCCTCAGCCTTATATTGCACCTTCTGTCTCTATTCTCTGCATCTTCCACTTTATCTTCCAGAAATTTAATTCTGTCATTCATTGTGGAGACTTGATCCTGTGTCTGTGCAATGGTGGCTGTAGTTTCCTCAGCATTTCTTTCCAGGGTGTCGGTTCGCTCCCCAAGTGCGTCTACCTCCTTCCTAAGAGCCCATAATTCAGTCTTAAATTTTTTTTGCATCTTGGCACAAAATTTCTTCAAGTCCTTTCGTCTGACCATCTCCTCGTCCCTTTCATCCTCCTGGGAGGGATCACTGTCAGGGTCCATGTTATCAAGCTGAGCGGGAAGCTTTGATTTCTCTGCAGGTGTCTCTGCTTTCTTTTTAAAATATGTAGTGACCGGCTGACTTTTAGCTCGGGCCACCCTGCCTGCTGGCATCCTTGTATGTTTATAAGTTTTTCTATATGGTTTAGATAGTTAGATCGTGGGATCTGTTGCTGCTATTAGCTTTATTAATGCCGGTGGGAGAGGAGCTCAGAAATCAAGACTCCATCTTCCTCACCGTCGCCGCCCCCTTTTTTCAATACATTTTTTAAAGAAAGCTTATACTGTATCTGTTTTACAAACAGCGTCATAGAAATTACACAGAAAAGCGTGATTACACACTGAGTCTCGGCATTTCGAAACAATTGTCCCTTTCAACGGACACTCGCCTCTGTGTGCATGGCCATGTTTCAGCTTAAATTTTTACCAAAAAATACCATCGCCATTGTACCCACTGAAAAAGTCACCGGAAAATAACCTAGAAGTGTTAAAATAAAAGCGGCCGCGGCTGTATGCATGTCTTGAACTACAGCGTTTTGGACAAGCTTCCAGAGAGATGTCTACCATGACATTGACTCTTGTTAGCAAAACAGGTGACTGGAATCCTCCTATGGGAGACTGAGGGGAACCGACTAGTGAGCTACTGACTGGAACACACATTACAGAATTCGTTTGCCGGGCCCAACACTTACGGTTACAAGCTTACCGCTGGCAAAACGTGTCTAAAAGTTAAGTACAGTATAACACTGAATTTATTAAATTTGACAGTTTAAATGACCTTGTATTGGACTACCCCTTACACTCAGATCCTGAAGATGAGATAAATATTTTGGCACGCCTGCCTGGAATTGTCCAAAATAAACAGTACTGGCTGATATTGATGCGTCCTCTACAGAAAACACAAAAGTGTGTATACATATACAGCTAGGCACTTTCATATCACATGAACAAGTCAGATACACATCTACAAACTCTGTAAAAAGCCTTTACTGAACAAGGACACTACTGCAGAGGGGAAAGAGACAGAATAATGGAACGTGGTACACAAATACCCAGACAGCAGCTCTTACAGTACGAGGACAAGCAAACTCTGAATGGTCATCAGAAATAGAAAAGCCCAGATTAATCCCGCCAGCTCTGTGCGCACAGGCTCCGGGACACGGAGGGAGGGGGCGGTGGGCACCTGTGTCATTCTTATTTATAGTCAGGACGAAAACAAAACATCACAACACAACATATCACACCTGAGAGACACCGACTGGCAGCTTTGTCTTCACCACTCCCTCTGACTGGCCCTCTCCAACATATAGGAGATAGGGTGCTGTATAATTGCGGATAAAACATGTGCCTAGCAGAGGCGGAGCTTTTAATGTACGTCTTCAAGTTCAGAGCATCTTCAAGCTTCTATTGTGGGACTTTCCATTGCTTCCAATCCATTATAAGTAGGAATCTACTATGGATTGTACAAAAGGGGTTGGATCCCCTATGACGGGACTGGCATTCATCAACACCCTTGTTTGGTGTACAAGTGTTTGGAAAGGATATTCCAGTAAATCCATTTCTTGCAGGGTCAGCGGCTGGAGCCAATGTGTGATCTGCTGTCCAATGGAGTTGTCAAAAACAAGAATCCAGCTTCAGGGAACTGGTGAATATAAATCCAAGTCTAAAACATCTCGCTTTGTGCAATTTTACCACTACCTTATGCTTTTGGGCATTTCTCAGGATATCACTATCAGTAAGAATTTTTAAGCCACCCACCACTGATTTTCAAAGCGAAGATTTTATTTTAGAGTGGAATCGTTTGCTTGACAATTGCTCCTTTGAGCTTATGCGGTTATTGATTTCAAAACGCAAAATAGTTCTCCAGAAATTAGATGACGAGATTAATGCTATGAAGGAGCAATTTGTCAAATTTCAAAACACTAGTGAATTATCAGTGGTGGAAGATAGGATTAAGACCAGGATGGACAGTATGCAAAAGGATATTATTGGTCGTAAACAGAGTAAGTTCCAAAGGGATAGGATTGACTACAAAACCGGCTGTTATAGAAGCTGGAAGAAAAAAACATCAAAGTTTAAAGAGAAATATAAAGATCAAAAAGTCGATACTCCCAAAGACTACTCTTAAAATACCCGGCTATTCTATAAAAACAGGCTTCTGATACCAAAGATAAAGCCTCCAATCCGGTACAATTCATCACTCCTAAACCTAAAAGGAGTGAAACACGACCTACACTGCCGACACAGTTTATCCGAGTGCGGCTCATTCCACAAGCCGGGAAATGTCCCGGCTTGCGAGCCGCACTCCCTCAGCGTGCCGCGCATCACCGATGCGCGGTCACGCATCATCGGGTGCCAGCGCCCCCTGCACGCGCGTCCAGGGCTCCCCGAGGGAGGGGGTTCCGGGGGACCCGGCGGACCCGGCAGCGGTAGGGAGAGCGCCCCGATCGGAGGGCGCTCTTCCGCTGCTTCGGCGCGTGCCCGTCACCCTGCGGCGCGCGCCAGGATACTGCTGCGGCCAAGAACGGGCAAATGCTCGAATAAACTTGGCCGCAGCAGTAAATCCCACCGGGACAGCCTACCAGGGTGCCTATCTACCAATAGGGTTCCCCCTCTTAACAGGGTACATTGTTATTCCCATTAGCGCTTTTTTACATCACCTTTTTTTCTTTTATCTGTATTTTGTACATTTTTGATGTTAGCTGCTTATTTTAATATTATTTAATATCCTACACTCACAATTTGACGGGCAAAGTCGGGTCTCTTAGTTGGTTTATAATATTATTTAATATCCTACACTCACATTTTGCTCTAAAATGAGCTCTTTATTTTCCTTTAGAGCACGTAGAAGTGCCAATGTGGATCATATTTTCAATGACCCAAACTCTATACATATTACAGAGAATGAAACGGATAATTTCCATCCAATATTGACTCGGTTGGAACATGCTCTCACTGTTGAAAGCAAACAGTGGTGGGAGGTAACCACACTGAGCAAATATTTAGAAAATCACCGCATTCCGAGAGGTTTGAGGGTGTCTAAGTCACCAACTTCTGATAAAGAGAACACTGCTTTCATGAAGGAATGGAATGAGATATTAGACTCATGTTCATTTTCCTTGATGAAATTATTGATTTATTATCGGAAAAAATCTCTAATCATATTAGATCAGCAGATTTCAGATTTGGAGAACCAATTAGAACCCTTCAAAGATAGTAATGAGTTACTCCTATTGGAACCCACCATCAAAAAAAGACTAGACCAAATGGAATTAGAAATAGTCCAAACTAAACAAAGAAAGTTCTTTAGGGACAAAACAGACTATGACACGGGATGTCAACGTACATGGAATAAGAAATTGAAAGAAAGTGCTAACACCAACAATACAAGAAGAGTAGAGACTAAACCAATTCCGCCAGTACAAGACATTAATAAAAGTACAAGGGCACAAAGGGCCAAACCAGCTCAAAAAAGTAATGCTACTGTTTTAAAAAAACCTAGCAGTAACATTTTGGTTCCTAGCCAAACAACCCAGGTTATATTACCTATACACAACAAAAACCTTTACCTTCAACAGAAAAAAGCTAAAGAACTGTACGACCTGTTAAAGTCACAACAAGCACCTATTGTTACAAGTAATAAATATACTGTGTTTACCGATATAGAGTCAGGAAGTGAGACAGACAGTGTTTCATACACACCATTACCCACCCCTGTTAACAAGACTAATTTCTCTTTTTTAGAGTGGAGGAAGGAGAGGGACCACATTTTCCCAGAGGTAGAAATCATCAAACCTCATGTGGACCCTATCCGACCTCTAAACTACAAGAAAAGAAAAACAGGGCCAGAGGAAGAAGAGGAGGTATTGGTAGAACTAGATTAAACAGACCCAAACAAGAATCCAACATCTTTAACATTAGTCAGCACACCTTGACTAATTTAGAAAAGCGAGTCCTAGGGAAAGGACTCACCTTTGCTCCAGTTTGTGGTCCTAATAGTTTTAACCTATATATAGACGTCCACAAATTTGCTAGGAAATTGGCCTTAAAAAAGTATTTTATTAGGGATGCCATATCCAGCCAAATTGGTACCAACCAAGAGGCAAAAACAGATATACCATCATCTCATGCTTTTAAAAGGAAATCAACCTTTTATCCCAAATTTGCTCAGGGGCACCTAGTAAGTTCTTTTGTCGATATGGTCACTAAAGATCTGGAAGATTCCAGTCGATCATTTAAAATTAAAAATGACAATTTGAACTCAAAAGAAAAAGAGGCCTTGCACACTTTGGAGACTAATGAATTGTTAGTTATAAAACCTGCTGACAAGGGGGGAGGTATAGTGGTAATGGATAGATCTTATTATATGGCTGAGTCCAAAAGATTGTTGGACGACAGAGCCACTTACCTCCCCCTCCTCAATGATCCCCTTGATCAATATCAAAAAGATCTAGAGGCTCTGCTTGACACTGGCTTGAAAAGTAGAGCTATTACTGAAGATGAGGCAGCTTATCTTAGCATACCACATCCACGTACACCTTTATTTTATTTTATACCCAAAATACACAAACACCTCACGTCACCACCGGGTAGACCTATTATTTCTGGTATTTCATCTTTATCTTCCAATTTATCTCAATTTATTGATTATCATTTGCAGCCTTATGTAATACATAGCAAGTCCTATTTGAGAGATACGACCCACATACTCCAAATCCTAAGGGATTTGGAGTGGCAGCCCAATTATATACTGGTAACAGCGGACGTCAAGTCACTGTATACAATTATAGACCATCAGTTGGACTGCAGGGCAATATCTCAAAAATTGGATTCCACTACCCAACTAACATCTGTTAAAAAACAATTTTTGATTGACAGCATTTTTTTCATTTTAACCCATAATTATTTTACTTTCAACTCACTTTTTTATAATCAAGTATGTGGAACCGCGATGGGCACCAGGTTTGCCCCAAGTTATGCAAACCTTTTTATGGACAGTTGGGAAGAAAGTTCTATTTGGAACAACTGTCCATATGGGGCAGACCTGGTGCTCTGGAAACGTTATATAGATGACGTTATATTCATCTGGTCCGGCGGCGAAGCATTATTACAACACTTTTTTTCTTATTTGAATAATAATGATAAAAATCTTGAGTTCACTTTTAATCACAGTACAGAGCACATTGATTTTTTAGATTTAAATATGTATATCACCAATCACACTCTACACACTAAAACATACTTCAAGCCAGTGCAGGCAAATACCTACCTGAGAGCCGACTGTTCACATGACCCATTGTGGATAAAGAATATACCGAGGGGCCAGTTTCTCCGCTTGAGACGCAATTGTTCCGATATTGGTGACTTTGCGTTACAGGCGGAGGAACTGAAGTGCAAGTTTCTTAGTAGGAACTACCCAGAGCAACCTTTAGATGAGGTTATTAATCATGTTACCAACATGAAAAGAGAGGATCTTCTGATTTATAAGAAAAAAGATTTGAAAAACAATTTTTTTGAAAAGGTCCCATTTATTACACAATATAATGGCATGGCACCTAAAATCAGAAAAATAATCAACAAACACTGGCCTATCCTACTGAGGGATAGTGTTCTAGCAGGAGTTCTACCTGTGAAACCGCAAATTATATTTACTAGGGCGTCCAATTTAAAATCTAGGGTAGCTCCTAGTTGTCCACTCATTCATTTAAAAGAGAATAGAGCTGTGTTGAATAAGGTTTTTTTTAAATGCTCGATGTGTATGGCGTGTGCATACAGTAGTAATGCTAAGAGTTTTAAATCTAACGTCACTAAGATAGAACATCCTATCAAGTCACATATTAACTGTCATATGTGTTTTGTCATATATCTGCTACAATGTCCTTGTGGCCTGCAATATGTGGGAAGGACCGGAAGAACATACCAGAGGAGAGTGTATGAACACATATACAATATCAAAAGAGGACTGATAACCCATAGCGTATCCCACCATTTCCTCACACATCATGGTAAAAATCCTAGCGGTCTTAAATGTCAAGCTATTGAGACAATTCCTGCTAGTGCAAGAGGTGGTGATAGATTACAAAAATCTAGTATGCGTGAGGCTTACTGGATATACGAGCTTAAAACATTATCACCTCAAGGGTTAAATATAGACTTTGAGCTAGGAGCGTTCTTATAACATCAGGCGTATGTTTTCTTTTATTCCTGCACCCTTTGAATGGGACTTTTTTATACATATATATATATTTTTAATTATTTTTATCTACTCTACTGTTCATTGCCTATGCCATTAACTTATCCATCCACTATCTTATCTGTTTTTATGTCATGTTAAATGTTGTGTCATGCTGTTTTTCTATGTTTGCAAAGCTGAATCAAATGTCAGTGATCTATTAAGCTAATTGGTGTATCCCCTTGACTGCCATGATTGACAGACCAATCGGAGCCAAGCTAAGGATATATATACCAGGGCTCACTGCCATAACTTTATACCCCTGAGGAAGTGTGGTTACCCACACGAAACGCGTAGGGCTGTTTTATTCAATTTTGCACACTTTTGCTGAGTACAAGCTGTTATATCGCTGAGCGCTTTTGTTGAGCGAAGTAGGGGCAAGGAGGTGCGGATCGCCATTTCCCTGAGGCTTCACTGGATTCACCAGTCCTGACGTCTCACCCGGCGACGTCATTTCCGGTTTCGGCGCAACGGAGACGTCATTTCCGGTCCTCACCAGTAAGGAGTAACAGAGGGAATACACGGCATCCTGAGAACCCTGCGACCCCCCCACACGTGGATTTCGGCTCACATTGACTTATGCGAATCTACATCTGCCGTCCTGTGAGTGTTATTCAGATTTTAACCCACCGGAGCGGCATATCAGCAACCTGTCCTACTTTTTATTTTCAGTTATAATAAATTAACTTTTATCACTAGCTTTGCTTTAATGTTGTCTGTCTAGTTGTGTCTGTCTTGTCCCCCTGTGTCAGTGCATTTTTTTTTTTTTTTTTTTTTCGCTTTCCTTTTTTTTTTTTGGGACTATTTCTACTGGACTTCCATCCATTGTGGACTGATCAGGCGCCGGTATCTCTTTTATTTATGCTGTTCATCTGATTGTACTATCAGGTTCACCAGGCTGCCTATCTACCAATAGGGTTCCCCCTCTTAACAGGGTACATTGTTATTCCCATTAGCGCTTTTTTATATCACCTTTTTTTCACTTACAGCCATACAGTATGTTACTCAGCTTCCATCTTATTTAAGATACACGACCCACATACTGCAGACCCTCAGAGACATCCAGTGGCAACAACAGTTTTTTTTAGTTACAGCAGATGTGTCCTCATTGTATACAGTTATTGACCACGTTCAGGGTTGTGAGGCTATTGGCCAGGTTCTGGACAGCGATCCTTTGATTTCAGACACATTCAAATCATTTTTAGTCACTGGTATTAAGTTTATTTTGTCACATAATTATTTTAATTTTAATGGAGCTTATTATTTACAGACATGTGGCATCACCATGGGTACTAAGTTCGCTCCTAATTATGCCAATCTATTCATGGGTAGCTGGGAGGACAAATTAATTTGGTCTGGCTGCCCCTATGGAGCAAACTTGGTCCTATGGCGGTGCTACATCGATGACATCTTTTTTATTTGGTCAGGCACTTCACAAGAGTTGTTATCATTTCAGGAATTTATGAATAATAATTTGTTTAATTTAAAATTCATCTTCACTTCTAGTAACACCTCTATTGAATTTCTAGATGTGTATATATATATATATATATATATATATATATATATATATATATATATATATATATATATATATATAAAATAATAAACTGCACACCAAAACCTTTTTTAAAACCGTCCAAGCCAATAATTATTTACATGCCAGTAGCCATCACAACCCTGCGTGGATCAGTAACATACAGAAGAGCCAATTCATTAGGTTAAAACGGAATAGTTCATCCCATAATGTTTTTCAGGCACAAGCACAAGATTTAAAAAATAAATTTATTGAAAGGAAATATCCATTACACAATCTGGATCAGACTATATCAGACGTTGAATTGCTAGATAGTGATACTCTGCTTTAGTACAAAAGGAAAACTGAAACAGCGAAAATTCCATTTATTACGCAATACAACTCAATGGCCCCCAGTATAAAGAAAATTTTGCATAAGCATTGGCCAATCCTTATGAAAGACACAGATCTAGCTAATATTCTACCAAATAAACCAAATATTGTGTTTACAAAGGCACCGAACATTGGACAGCAATTGGCACCAAGCTGTCCGCTTATGCGGAAGAAAATACATAATAGTTTGGGCCTCAAAGGCTACTTTATTTGTAACACCTGCACTGCCTGTAAGTACAGTCTTAAAAGAACTTCATTTTCCTCCACGGTCACTTCAAAGACATACAATATTAAACAACACATCACATGTAACAGCATGAATGTAATTTATCTTTTGGAATGTCCCTGCGGTCTGCAGTATGTGGGTATGACCACAAGATCCATTAAACGCCGTTTATATGAGCATGTTGATAACATCACTAAAGGTTTGGTGACTCAGTGTGTCGAACCATTTTCTCCAGGTGCATGGCAAGGACCCTACAGGATTAAAATGTTTAGCCATAGAGGCACTTATACCAAATTGGCGGGGTGGCAATGTCAGCAGCCTCCTAGGTAGAAAAGAGTCCTTTTGGATATATGAGCTCCAGACGCTCGCACTCCTGGGTCTCAATATCAAATTCGATCTCAAATCATTTCTTTTCAATAAATAAAAAGTTTTTGCAAGGTAGATGACTCTCTGTCATCCTTTTTGGACCATTGAAGTTTTGCATATTGATTATAAATGCACATATCACATATATTGGACACTGGGAAGTGGGTTTCCACATGGCTACATTAAGGTTATGAAATTATACACCTAACACTTAATAGATTATTATTATAATCCCTAAAGGAATTTTTTCAAACTCAAAAAATATTTTTTATATTTTTTATTATTTTTATATATAATTTTTATTATTTTTTTTAATTCGGTTGTTGTTTGGCCGGATACTGCACATATGGTCAAAAATCATACCAAGATATTATGTCATTCATCCACATGTGGGCTGAGATGGTTCTGTGAAACCGTGAGCTCTGTTTTTCCACTTGCATACTGCCCTTCCTGCATCTGCCTAATATTTATGCTCTAGTTCTACTGGTTGTCTATCAGTTTGGGGCCACATATTGTTAAGCATACAGCACATCCTGGCAGTCCCAAAATGTTAAACCATTTATTAGTCTGATAGTGTTGGTGGACCTCTTTTTTTTTTATGCTTGTATATAATTTTGTGCATTGTTTAGTGTAAATATATACAATAGGGGAAGGTATCATTAAGCTCTTCCTGACATTTATTAAAATTTTTGTATGTGTTTTATGTATTGTATGTGGGTATATGTTTTTGATGCTGAGACTCTCAGACACCTGATGTTATTGCGCAAGTCCATGTTTAATTGAGGCAATGTGCTTTGAAATTGGGAATACCTATTGCGCATGTCCTTGCTTGACTTGAGGCAGTATGCCTTTAAACCGGGACTTTTTATAGGTGGACATTGCCTGACTGAGGCACTACTTTTTTCACCCCTGAGGAAGGAAGCGCAGTCTTCCGAAACGCGTAGGGTGGTCTACGTGTGCATTGCTGTTGCTACAGTACTTTCCACACTCATACTATCATTTCCACGGACCATCTCCAGCCATTGTGCTGTTTACGGATGTTTTACCCCTGAGTTGGACATTGATGCTTCCGCAGGTTTGTTGCTGCCTGCGTCCTGTGTTGCTGGTGCGCACGTGGTGACGCTGGTTCCTGCGACACGCTGTCCGGTTTGTCTGCCTAGCAGACGTCTGTGTTGTGGAAGGAGAAGAGGGTCCCCCTCTGAAGCCCTAGCTGATCGTGTGAGATGCCTGGGAGCGGATACCTGACACCACGAGAGGGGATACTCTCAGACTTATCCACTGCCTTCTACCATTCTATGTCTGGTAAGCGGCCAGCATTATCAGTGTTGGATTGCACATGTGACCTATTCTTTTTAGTGTTTTAATTTTATATTGGTATATTAAATGTTTTTTATTTAATCAGTCAGTTGATTGTCTCAGCATTCGTTGTCCTGTATGTGTTAGTGTTATTGCATGTTTTCAGTTACTGTATTACACTATGTTTGTTTTTATATTATTCTTTACATAATTGATCGTCTTCATGAGGAGAGTCCAGTGGACACCATCTTGTATCTGGTTGTATACCCCCTTTTTTTATACTTTGCTATAGGGCCAAGCGCCACAGATATAACCTTTGTTTTATCAGTACTGGCGCTAATAGGTTTTAACTAGAATTTGTTTTCAATAAAATGCATTTGTTTTCATTTTAGTGGAGTAGAGTGCATCATAGGGGGTCTTTTCTCTCCTCTTTACACCCAAAACAAACACGACGTAATAGAGAGGACTGACGATACACAACCGAACGCCTCGACGACTGTGTGTATAGATGACGAATCTGATATTGAGAGTTGGGGTGGCACCGAATACATTTTTGCGGGCTTGTAAGGAAGTCTATCACAGCGTTTATACAAGAACTGCATGCTCTTAGGTGGGAGCCTAATGGCGTACGCAAATTGTGTATGGGTTAAGCGCTCAAACTAAAACATGACTAACGCCTGTATTTAGCACAGGGGCCCTATTACTAACCAACTCATGGCTAGATATGGTGGGTCGGGGCTTAGATCACCAACCAGGGGTAAACAGAAACACGCAAAGCGACCAACATACAAACTGTGTCGTAGACACCAATACAGAACTCACACAACAAAGCACATTAATGCCTGTTCGGACATGTGAATTATCTGCCTCCGTTATGAGCCCCAACATAATTGATGACGAACCCACTCAGAGGGATGTACACAGTCGTTATTCTCTGTACACCCAGAGCAAAAAAATATCATTCATGCCGCTATTTTTGCCGTTCATGCCACATAGAGAATTGTGTTGGTCGTAGCAGACATGGCTAGATACCCTATGGGTTGGGGATTTTGTCGTTCACAGGAGTGTTTGAGTAAACACAAGAAACTAGCCCAACAGGGTAAAATAGATTGTAAATAGATTGTAAACAAGCAATACTGCGACAAATGCGGTCGCTACACAGCTGACGATCATGAGGATTGCAAAATGTTAGTGTAGTCTGTTATGCTTACATCGACACGTGACGGGCACCTCTGTTACATGCGACAATACAGGCCACACGACACTACTGACAAGTACTTTTTTTTTTTTTACTGCGTGCATGCATGAGACAGGTGTTCACATACCAAATAACGTCTACACCATGCCGTTAAACAATGTTAAAGAGGACCCCTTAAAAAGTAATACCCGCCAGTTAGACGGCGCTGAGGGACGGGAGTTCCAGGGGTCAGAGTGTCTGGCTGATTTTGTAAAAAAATATTCATAGCCCGCTCCTTCAGGGGTTACACATTCATCGCCCATAATGCCGGACGTTACTATTCCTATTTTGTGGTGCAACAGCTGAATAACGAGAAGATAAAAATAAATTTACTAGCGCAAGGCGGTAAATTATTGTGTGTAACAGTGCAAGATCTGGATATCAGATTTAGCGACTCTTTAAACTTCCTCCCCATGAAGCTCAGCAAGTTGCCAAAGGCCCTGGGGTTTACAGGCAGTAACAGACATTTCCCACACTCACTGTACAGAATCAAAATTACAGCGGTTCTAAGCCCTCTGTAGAACATTACGGCACTCGGTTCATGATGCCTGACGAGAAAACTGTGACAAAGGCCTGGTATGAGGAGAACAAACACCGATTTGAACTTTCAGGCTGAGCTTAAAAGCTATTGCATTGAGGAAATAAAATGAAAGAATTCTTATATCTGGTTTAGAAACAGGTGTCAGAAATGACAGAAAAGCGTGATTATACACAGTGAGTTTCAGCCTTCTGAAACAATAGTCTATAATGTGGACCCCTCTCAACTAACACTCACCTGTGTGCATGGCCATGTTTCGGCTCAAAATTTACCAAAAAATACCATCGCCACTGACAATTACAACATCACAAAAAACATTTCTCTACACCCGCCACACAGTGGCTATTGTATGTGCCTTACAAGAAGAATGTAGTCATACAACACGCTTTAAGGGACGGTGAAAAGAAGGTGGGTAACTATTTTCTGGATGATTATGCGGTGATAAATGTCATTCAAACCACCTTTGCATTCAGCTGTTTTTACCACGGCTGTCCCATGTGTTACAATGAAATAGAAAAACACGGAGGCGCATGCGCGAGGCTGGAGCGGATGGTAGCATAAAGTTTGAGCTCCATCCTCCACCTCCCTAAACATTACAAAAAAACGACAATAATCGGCGCAAAAATCGGAACAAAAATAGTATTAGAGCAGTGGATACTCCCGAGATGGCACCCCTAACTGCCAAAAAGAAGAAAGAGGGTGATTTAAGAAAATACCTGGGTCGCCCTACTCCACGAGGTGCTGCCGCAACAAGGCCGACAGAATCAACTGCGGGATCTGATTCGGAGAGGGACGAGGACCCCCCACACGAGCCCACCCAGATGCTGGTCAGAATATGTGACTTTGACAGGTTATATCAGGACATGAAGAACATGATCTACGTGGGGCTCGAAGATATGAAGAAGGAGGTCCAGGGGTTGGGAGAGAGAACAGGGGCTCTTGAGGAAAAGATGGCGGCCGCATCCAAACAAATTAAAAAGACAGACAAAAAAACCGCACACCTGCAAGCCCAGATTACAGAGATATGTGACAGGCAAGAGGATGCCGACAACAGAGACCGCAGGAACAACATCAGGGTACGCGGGGTCCCAGAGTCAATCACGGATGCTGAAGAGTATATCACCCGATGGCTAGAAACGCTGCTGCCTGACATCCCGGCCACAGAAAGGGCTCTAGATCGATGTCACAGAGCCCTAAGAAGCCGCCCAGCCGCGATGGAACAACCGCGGGATATTATAGCAAGGCTGCATTACTTCAAAACCCGTGAAGCTATCTTTAAATGCACGAGAACGGAAGGAACATGCCGGTTCGAGGGAACCACAATGCAATTATTTCAGGACTTGTCACCAATCACCCTCGCAAGGAGAAGAACACTACACCCGGTCACTAAAGTGCTGAGGGACCGGGCGGTGCGATACCGGTGGACCTTTCCGTTCGGCCTGATGGTCATACGGAACGGAAAGGCCATCACGATCAAGGACCCAGGAGAAAGTGAGGAGTTCCTCAACAAGCTGGGGCTGAAGGAGGGCTCGATGCAAAGTCCTAGACGGGAGGCACGGGAGGATCCAGAATGGACCACTGTAAGGCCTCCTAAATCCCCTGAGACCCGATGAAGTCCGCACTACCCAGAGGAAAATACATATCTAAAGTTGAATATCGTTCCAGTTTAATAGTGGGGGTTCCGGTTTACCCACTAGTTTATCTATTGAAGAGCCAGCCACAAGGCTTGTTAAAGACACTATCCTGCTGTACACGCTAGTAAAAGAACTATCCTGGTTATCTGAAAAAGCAATCTCCTACCTGTAGCTGAAAATGGCGCTCCGAGGTGGAACGCAAGCCGCCAAGCATGGCGCCACAGCAAGCATCTCACCGCATGGCTTCGTTGCGGAAGTGGAAGGGTCCCAGACGCGGGAGCAGGAGAGGAGACGTCCTTCTTCGCGGGCTGGCCGAGGGAAAATGGCGACCGCCGGAAGCACGTTGCCGGAAATGGTCCAGACGCCATCTTGGAGGAGGCAAGAAGTTCGGAGAGACGGCGAGCGTCATCACTCGGCGCCGGAAGGAGCCAACCGGCAGAAGGAGTCCGGCACACTCAGCCCCACTAACAAGAGCAGGGCGGAAGCCGCACTGAACCGCACACCGAGCGGAGCGCAGCGAAGCTGGCCGGGCGAATGAACAGACACGGGAGGGGTGACCCACCCGGACTTCCAGCGGGCAAGGGGAGACAGGAGAGGGCCTGGGACCTCGATTGACGGTCTAGGGAGAGGCAGATAATTAACAGGGCTACTCCAGCTACGACAAGAGAGAACGCTCAGGGCCCACAGATAGAGAGTCCCAGTACACCAACAACCCTTTAACCACGCACATAGCTTCCCAGGGCAACAGCTAGCTGAAAAGATGCATAGACACTGAGTCAGACAGGAAACACACGAGAGAAGACTAGCGAGCAGGGGCACGAAGTTATTCCCTACAAGTTATTCCCCACATTGTATACACTACTCTTATGGAGGGAAATTAAGAGTTTGTAATAAGTTTTGTAATAAGTTGTCGTTACACTATCCCATTGCACAAGCAAGGGAGGGGGGGAGGGATGCTGTCCCCCGCAAAGGCTTTGTACATGAGTCTCCACATGGGCGTGGGAGAGAAGACCCACGAGGGGCCCATGAAAGTCCCATTTAGGCCAGCCGCGAAGGACGGGAGAGGGGGAAGGAGGGCCATCCCAAACTCCGTCCAGGCTGTACGCCTGAAGAGGGCAACGAAGGAGAATGGGGGGGCTAGTTCCCGCCCATTCCCCGGACAGTTATTTTGTGTTGAAATAAATGCTGATATATGTTTGTTTATGTTTCCCCAGTGTGCTCCCCTCTGTATTCCCACCCCACGGCTCCAGCCTGCTGACAGGCGGACCCAACCACAGGATCACCCGACATCCTCATCACGGACATCAGAGGCTCAGATGGTCGCTAACATAGAAGTGAAGGTTTGGAACCACAATCATGAATAAAGAGATTACTATCTTATCACACAATGTCAAAGGCTTTAACAACCCAGGGAAACGCAGACTAGCTATGACAGACTATAAAAAATCAGACCCTGACATCATCCTCTTGCAGGAAACACACTTTTCTAAAACTAGTTCACCAAAATATATAGATCATAGGTTTAAAAATTGGTTCTCAGCCTCAGCCTCACAAAAAAAGAGAGGGGTAGCCATCCTGGTGCATGACCGTTTGCCCTTGACGATTAAGACCATTAAAAGAGACCACAACGGCCGCTTTCTCATTATAAGCGGTGAAATAAGAGGTCAACCAATCACGCTGGCAAACGTCTATGCTCCGAGCGAAGGCACGGAAGCTTTCCTAGAAAGATTCTTCGCCGTCCTCCAGAGGTTAGCACAGGGCTGTGTGATACTGGGGGGCGACTTCAACCAAACACTAGATCCTATACTGGATAGATGCACCCCAAGCGGAAAAAGTAGCTCCAAGCTGAGACAAGCATGGAATAGAGGGCTGCGCACCAACAATCTACTTGATATTTGGCGAGAACAACACAGACAAGAGAAAGGGTTCACATTCTACTCCCACCCCCATGACCGCTACAGTCGGATAGACTACCTGTTTGTATCCAGTAGAATGGTTCCACAGATCTCCCACTCGGGCATCCACGATATTTCGTGGTCAGATCACGCACCGATTGAGCTGCGGTGCACTGATTTTATTCTAGACAGACCAGGAGCGAACTGGAAGCTCAATGAAGTTTTATTAAAAATCCCCGCAATTGCACAAAACGTAGGGGATAAAATCAGGGAATATTTTCAGGAGAATTTAGGAAGTGTGACATCGCAGGCTACCTTATGGGAGGCCCATAAGGCGACTCTGAGAGGAGAGCTCATGAGGATTGCAAGCAGGCGAAAGAGGGAGAAGGACAAAAAAATCAATCAGTTGCAAGCAGAATTGGCAGTCCTCTCGACTCGACATAAAAAGAATAAAGACGCAATGACCCTTAAGGAGTTGCTAGACACTAAAACCAAACTGAATATTTTGTTGACCTCCCGTGCTGAGAAAGAGCTGACATGGACCAAGCGGAAATATTTTGAGAAAGCAAACAGGCCAGATACCCTACTTGCCAACAAACTAAGAGACAAAAACCAAGTCTCCCAAATTCAGACAATTCGAACCAAACAAGGGGATTTGACCTCTGACCCAAAAAAAATAGTCAATGAATTTAAAAAATATTATGAGACCCTATACGATGGGGCAAAGGTGGCACACACGCCAGCCACAAAAGCACGGCTAAAGACGTTCTTGGCTGAGGCACAACTGCCTACAGTAACCAGAGAGGAGAAGGACGCACTACAGGCTGATTTTACTATCGAGGAACTCATGGAGGTAATGAAGTCATTGAAAGCAGCCAAAGCCCCAGGCCCAGACGGCTTTTCCAATCTCTATTATAAAAAATTCCGTAAAATATTAGCTCCTCATTTACTAAAACTTTGTAATTCTTTTTTGGATGGTGCCCCCATCCCGGGCTCGATGCTCCAGGCGTCTATCTCAGTAATCCACAAACAGGGAAAAGACCCAGCGGACTGTAAAAGCTACAGGCCTATCTCGTTAATAAACTCCGATACAAAAATCTTTTCCAAATTGTTAGCTAACCGCCTTAACCAGGTGTTGTCCAAGTTGGTCCATCCTGATCAAGTGGGGTTCATATGTGGTCGACAAGCAGCTGATAACACCAGACGGATTATTGACTTAATTGAGCTGGCGCAGAAAAAACGTATCCCGTCTATGGTGCTTAGTTTAGATGCTGAAAAAGCGTTCGACAGAATTGACTGGCCCTACTTGAGGGAGACGCTTGGGGCGTTCGGCTTGGGGAGGAGAATGATAGAGGCAATTCTCGCTCTGTATCAGGGGCCGACGGCGAAGGTCAGACACCAGGGCTTCCCTTCGGAAGAATTCCAGATAAAGAGCGGCACCAGACAGGGCTGTCCTCTGTCACCCCTCCTTTTTGCGCTCTGCATTGAACCTCTAGCGGCGCACATCCGTCTCAGCCCAAATATAACAGGCGTCCCAATCAGTGATCAGCTACATAAGGTAGCCCTGTATGCTGATGACGTGATACTCACGTTATCACAGCCCCTCACCTCTCTGCCGAACGTTTTCCAAATTCTAGGGGAATTTAACATGATATCAGGGTTTAAAATTAATCAGGCAAAATCAGAAGCCCTAAATATCAACTTACCTAAAGCCACTGAGAAATTGATCACGGTAAATTTTGAATTCAAATGGCAACCCTCCTGCATAAAGTATCTTGGAATAAATATCACAAAACAATCAGACACCCTATATAAAGCAAATTACCCCAGATTAATTCGGACACTGAAGGAAGATCTCCGGAAATGGGCAGGGTACAACATATCCTGGATTGGCAGGATTCAATCCTTAAAAATGAATCTCCTCCCCAGAATCCTGTACCTATTTCAGACTCTTCCGGTCCCTATAATCAGGGAAGAGATCCTTCGGTTACAGTCCGCAATGGTGAAATTTATCTGGGGTAATAAGACCCCCCGCATCAAAACCAACATACTAATTCGGCCCACTACAAAAGGAGGGCTAGCGGTACCTTGCCTGTTGTCGTACTATAGAGCGGCCCAATTAACTCAAATCATCCAGTGGCACACCCACCCCATACGGAGGCGATGGGTGGAGCTGGAGGCGGCCTGCTGTGCCCCGGTGGTATTGCGGGACCTGATCTGGCTCCCAAATATAGTCCGCAGAGACTTCATAAATCCGCTCCCTGCAGTTGTCAGTTCTTTGGCAGTATGGGACAAAAGCAAATATAGACATGTTTTGATGAGACAACACTCCTTGATGACCCCAATTCTGGGAAACCCTGATTTCGCTCCGGGCCTGCAGAAGAAGGATTTCATTATATGGACACAGAAGGGCTATACTCGCCTTTTACATCTGGAGGGTAGAATTGCTATCAAACCATTTGAGCAAATTAAGTCTGAAAAATCAGTTCCAAATTCAGAATTCTTTAGATACCTCCAGTTAAGAGCTTTTTATGATAAATTTCCCATTCGAGCTCAACGCACTAATTTTGAACAGCTCTGTTCTACGGGAACAGGAACCAGGGGACTTATCTCTACAATGTATAAGGCGGTAGTCTGTCCGACTCCTGACGCTGACGTGACGTTAAAATATAGACACAGATGGGAGAGAGACCTAGGAGACATATTAGAGGACAAAGTCTGGGATCAGATCAGCCTGGCAGCAGCCAAGAGCTCAATTTGCACGACATTAAAGGAGAACGCGTATAAAGTCCTGATGAGGTGGTATCTGACCCCAACACGATTGTCAAAGTTTGTTAAAGGTTGCCCTCCATTGTGCCCTAAACAATGTGGGGAGCGGGCAGACTTGCTACACATGCTGTGGGGCTGCACCAAAGTACTCCCAATCTGGGAGGAACTCAGGAATTGGCTTCAGAGAATTCTCGACTGCACGATCCCTTTGGACCCCTGGTTGTTTCTGCTGGCCAGAGGCACCCCGGGGCTAAACAGGTCGGTGCACAAATTAATTGCACATTTTGCAACTGCCCTGAGGTGCGAACTCGCAGCATTGTGGAAGCAACCGGATCTACCAAATATCCCAAAAATTAGAAATTGAATTTGGCACGTCTGCCGGATGGAACAGTTAACGAGTCTAGTTAACGACACCGGCACAAATTTTCTCAAAGTATGGTCACCATGGCTAGACCTAAACGATATCCCAGGGGTTAATGCCTCCAACATACTGCTTTAATAGATGTAGGCGCGTTCTCCTTGGATGAAGTGTAGTGGACAGAAGGCCTTAGATCCTTGACAAGATTAGAGGTTCACTAAACTAAGTAAAGAAAAAGATAAGCATAGCTGCTGTTACTGCGAGTCCTCTGAGACCAAAAGCCTACCAAACTCAAGAACCCAGACCTCAACGAAAACCACAGCCTCTAAGATGCGCCCAGCGGAGTCGACATCGTTCTGTGGCAACCTCTCCCCCCCCCCCCCTTCCCTACCTCCTCCCCGGTGTAGTCTGTCTGTAGGTCCTGTTGGTCTGTTTGTAACCCCAGTCTGTCTTTTGTGAATTTATTTACAAAAAGAGTTGTTATGGATACCTTTGTATAAGATAATGGGTTGGAAGAGTATGTGATTATTGTACCATGCACTCAATAAAAATTATTTTGGTTGAAAAAAAGAAATAGAAAAACACTGTTACAGCTCATACATATGGTCAACTGTAGCACAAAACCCACCATCAAAACGGTTCGTGAGCTGTGAGAGCACGAGTGGAAAAACATGTTAGAGACAGATACGGATCTACAGACATTTCTTCTTAAAAGGTAAAAGAAAGAAAAATAATTGCGCCAATCGTAATTAAGATGAAATGTAAAGTTCAGTCCCACATTGTCACTGAGGAAGCCAAGGGCGAAATTGGTCTGACAAATTTTGGGCATCAAAGGCCACCGTATTGAGGAAATTGCAGCTTCATCCAGTTTGGAGGCAGCACTGAAGATGCAGCAAGGAGAACAGCTGAGGGAGAGACCTGGTCTGTGCACAAGCACCAGGAAAATCAACCAATGCTGGTATATCCCTGCAAAGAACCACTCTGACTGCTGGAGCAGGATCCACACTGACAACCAGGGATTCTGGAGGACGGCTTGTGGATTCTGGATGCATCCTTCTCAATGCCTTAAACTGCTGGCTGTTTGTATCA
The DNA here is from genome assembly GCF_040206685.1 of Ascaphus truei. Classification (NCBI taxonomy): domain Eukaryota; kingdom Metazoa; phylum Chordata; class Amphibia; order Anura; family Ascaphidae; genus Ascaphus; species Ascaphus truei. The sequence goes on from NC_134484.1 coordinate 7,102,289, forward strand.
CCAGGAAATCTCCCCTATCCCTATTGAAGAGACACTATTTCATGTAAGTGTATTTCCTATCAAGTTCAAAGTTTTTTATTGTATTTTAAATACTTCTGATTGTGGTTTTTCCTTTTTTGTTTTCATGTGTCCCGGAGTTAAAGTGGAACCACGCACCGGGGAATCCTTTTCTTTTATGACTCTTCTTAAAAGTGACTTTCCACCGAACATGAACCCCCATGATGCTTTAACGGTGGCTGAACAAACGCTGTTAAGCTGTACCACAAAGCGGCCCCCAGTGAGAGTATACATTACTATGATTTTACCAGTCTGTATCCTTTTATCAAAAAAAACAAAATGTATCCCACAGGTCACCCTGAGATCATGTATGAGAATTTTGCCTCTTTTGACAGGTTCTTTGGGGTTGCTAAAGTAAAAAAGTCTATCCACCTAGAGACTTATTTTTCCCCATCCATCCTGTTAAAATGAACGGCAAACTCATGTTTCCGCTATGCAGTACATGAACCGTCACTAACCAGACAACGCTTTGCTGTCATACGGATGAGGATTGTGCGTCGACAGGTACGTGGGGTACTGTTGAAATTCAGGCGTCTTTGAAGAAAGATACCGATTGTGTAACATTTTTTAAATTTGGCACTTTGAACAAGGTACAGACAAATGGTTTGCTAAATACATTAAGGTGCACCTCAGGGACAAACCCCAGTTGATGTACAGATGGCAAAAAACAAAAATACATCAGCGCGTATTGCTCTTAAGCAGATATGCTTTTAAGTAGATATTATTCAAGTAGTTATGAAGTTTAAAAAAAGGAAGTTGGGACTATTGAATCACTGATCTCATCTCATCTCTTTCCTCAGGTAAAAACATCTCAAATTGTCTCTGTCCTGATATCCTCCCCTGCTGTGTATTTAGTTCTATTTAGGTAAAAACATATCTCAAATTGTCTGTCTCCAAATCATCCCCCTGCTGTCTTAATTTAATTCAGCTTTCACACTTGTGCAAGACAACACCCATCTTAGAAAAACAATTTGCTTTAAATTCCCTCACATGTGCTAATTAAGTTGGTTGGGCCAGCCAGGTGACTTTGTAAAAGTATATAAGTAAACTCATAGCAGCCATGCTCTTAAGCAGATATGCTTTTAGGTAGATATGTTTAAAGTAGTTATGAGTTTAAAAAGGAAGTTCAAAAAGAAGTGGATTGTGGACAACATCTATTACTTCCAATTCCTGCATTTGATCTACATTGGAAAGGAGGATATCATCTAGCCCAGATTGCACATCTCAACACCTAACTATTGCTGTGATGCCACCTTTACTTTTTATATTTGCTGTAACCTCACATATTTTCAAATTATGCCCAAATCATCCTCACACATTCTCTTTCTTTCCATGCTTGTCCTCCTTGCTTCTGAGGATATCTCTACCAATCATGGTCCCTGCCTTATTTCTACTTGCTCTCGTCCTCGCCTCCCACATGCAGCTTCTACTCCTTCTGGTGTTAACCCGTCCAACCTCATACCCATCCCCTGCCACCCTCCCTTTCTCCTGTGCCCTTAAGAATGCTCGCTCCCTCTCTAACAAGTTCCTCTCTGTGCATGAATTCTTTCTCTCTCACTCCCTGCTTCTCTTTGCTATATAGTGGCGATCAGCTTTAAGCTAAAGCGGCCGCCACGCGGGTATTTTCAAACCGCGTGCAGACGCAGGCTTTTTAAAAAAATTATTTTGGCACTGCAGGCGCTTCCATTGTTCAACGCCATTAGCGCTGAATGGAGAAATGGCCGTCGCACGGCCGTGAGATGCGGCTGGCGCGCGGCCAAGTTCGGCGGCTTACAAAAAAAAAAAACCCTGAACAATTGCAGGTAAAATGGCGAATAAACTTGATCGCAGCAGTAACTGAGACCTGGCTCACTCAGTCTGACTCTGCTCTGGAAGCTGCCCTCTCCTACGGTGGCCTTTCCTTCTCCCACACTCCGCGCCCTGGTGGCAGGGGTGGAGGCGTGGGGCTCCTGCTCTCCTCTCTCTGCCGTTACCGAACCCTTCCTATTCCTCCATCTCTTGCTTTTCCCTCCTTTGAGGCTCACACTGTCCAGATCTTCTCGCCTCTCCCTGTCCATGTGGCAGTCATCTATCGCCCACCTACCTCTACTCATCCCCCTTCTGCCTCTCTCACTTTGAATCCTGGCTCTCTTTCTGTCTCTCCTCAGACTCCCCTGTTCTTCTCCTTGGGGACTTCAATTGCCACGTTGGTGACCCCTCTCTCCCTTGGGCTTCCTGCTTTCTTTCTCTAACCTCTTCTTTTGGCCTTCAACAGTGGACTGCAGCCAGCACCCACAAGGATGGCCACTACTTAGACCTGGTTTTCACTAAAAACTTCTCTCTCTCCGATTTCTCCATTTCCCCTTTTCCTCTCTCTGACCATCTCATCTCATTCTCTCTCTCACTTCTCCCCTTCTCCACCTCCATCTACCCCCCGGTTCTGCAGAAACCTGCGTTCTATTCATTTACCTGACTGAGTCAACTTTACGCTCCTCCCTCTCCTCTCTCAGCTCTGCTACAGACCCTGACAACCTGATCAGGAACTACAACTCTGTCTTGTCCTCGTCTCTTGATCTACATGCCCCGCTTTCTCTCTGCCGCACTCGCCCTTCTAACTCTAGACCCTGGCTAAATTCCAAAACGCACATACTTCGTTCCTCTGAACGCCCCTGGAGGAAATCTCATACACTCGCAGACTTCCTTCACTACAAATTTATGCTATCCTGTTTCAACTCTGCCCTCTCGCAAGCTAAAACAAGCCTACTTTTCTTCACTAATCAACATGCACAAGTCTAACCCACGCCGACTGTTCTGTCTTTGATACTCTACTCAAACCACCCTCAGCTGCCTCTCCTTCCTCCATCTCCGCTCAGGACTTTGTTGACTATTTTAAGGAAAAGGTGGAATCCATACGGCAGAACATCCCCTCGGTTTCTTTCTCACATCCTACATTTCTTCCTAACTCTCCTCCTGCTTTCCTTGACTCTTTTTCCACTGTCTCAGAGGAGGATGTGTCGCTGTTGATCGCCTCTTCTCCCTCTACCACTTGCCCTATTGACCCCATTCCCTCCCATCTCCTAAAACCTCTTGCTCCTACTGTAATCCCTATGCTCACACACATTTTTAACGCCTCCCTCTGCTCTGGAACCTTTCCATCCTCCTTCAAACATGCAACAGTCATACCATTACTCAAAAACAGCAAGCTTGATGTGGCGGTAGGGAGGGTTTGGCCCGGGGTTAACGGGGTTACCCCCCAAGGGCCCCCCTCTAACGTCGCCAGGGAGACAAGGGGTTAACTGGGCTGAGGCCCAGAAATGTGATTTTACCCTTGTTATAACCTGTAAATGTATTCTTCCCTGTTCCATTGTAATGTCTGGGTTAATCAGTACCTGCATAACACACACACTGGGTCATCAGGGGTTAATTGTGTAAGCCCAGTGGGCTAGTTAATGCGTTATCTGTGTATTCCCTTTGCCTCATGGGCCTGCAACTGCCTGTGTCAGAGTGTAAGTGATGTCTGGAACATGAGGGGAAAGGGGGGGAATATTTTAACCTGTCTTGCCTGCCAGCGAGGTATTCTGAGCTGGGGTCTTAGAGAAGAGAAGGTTTTAGCACCCCACATGATAGATGCAGATGGGGGACATATATTTTTGATAAAGTGACTTTTTGCAGTTTGTGGAAATGTCCAGAAACCAAATGGTTTGCCTCAGAGTCTAGTCACTTGCCTATGCACGCTTCCTCTCTCCCAGTGCATATCAAAAGGGAGGTGTGAATTGGCCAGATTGGAGCCTGGCTTCCCAGGGGAATTGTTTATGCAAGGAGCAATAGCCCACTTCAAAAGGTTTTATTGATGGGGCCAGGGGGGGGGGCTACTCCCAACAGGATATCAAAAGTGAGTAACTTTATTAAATATAAGAATACTATGAGATGTCCTTGGCTGAAAAGGATAAGAACTACATATGTGTATCCGTTGGATGTAGCCCATCGTTTTGAGGCTAAACATTGTACATTTACCTGTTACGAAATGCCAGATATTAATATCTCTATTAATGTTCATATTACAATGTAATTTTTGGTCTTCCTGCGAGCGTCAGGTGTCACCGGCCGTATTAATATATATCACCTGACTGTGTGTATTACGGAACGGAAGTTATGCAATGATTTGCAGTAAATATGAAATTTTGGTTGAAGTTCTGAGAAACTGCAGCCCCCATGCTATGATAATGAGCAGGGAAGAGGATGCCTTTGTAAACGTGGTAACTCACATTTACACACCAAGGTTTCCTGCAGGAGTGAACATGACAAATGTCCCCCCTGCTTCAAAGGGTTTATTGATGGGGGGGCTACCCCAAGCTGGAAGTCCCAAAATGAGCTCCAAAAGCTTCCAAGGGACATTTGCTAGCCGTCTCGGCACCTAAGGTTACAGATAGAGGGACAAACGGTATATAAACTAGCTGTCCACCCTCTATCAAGTGTTCATGCTGTTCAGTTCATGTTGTTCATGCTGTTCAGGTTCATGCTGTTCATTGTTCTTCATGCAAATGATCTTCATGCATGCATGTGTCCTGCTTGTTTTGCTGTGATGTCAACACAAATGGGAGAAGTGGCAGTCTGTGATCCTGCTGGCTTTCTTGCCATAATCTTTAAGTAAGTGTCTATATTTTGCCTGTTATTGTATAATCTGTTGTGTTCACCTTTATCAAGGAATAAATTCTATTTATCATATCTAAGTCTCGTCCCAGTTCAAACCCAGGTATATATATATATTTATATATAGTTTTGGTGTAAATTACAGCCTGTCGCAAGCTCTCGTGACACTTGACCCTTCCTGTCTTTCTAACTATCGACCTGTCTCCCTCCTGCCTTTTGCCTCTAAACTACTTGAACGTCTTGTATTCTCTCGCTTGCTCCATTTTCTCAACACCTATTCTCTCCTAGACACTCTACAATCTGGCTTCCGCACTGCTCACTCCACGGAAACAGCCCTCACTAAAATAACTGACGACCTCCATGCTGCCAAAGACAGAGGTCATTACACTCTGCTCATATTACTCGACCTCTCTGCAGCATTTGACACTGTGGACCACCCTCTTCTCTTTCACATTCTCCATACTCTTGGTATTCGGAACAAAGCTCTTTCTTGGATCTCATCCTACCTCTCCCATCGTTCTTTCAGTGTCTCTTCTGCCAACACCTCCTCCTCCTCTATTGATCTCTCTGTGGGACCTCTTTTCTCTGTACACACTCTAGGTGACCTAATAACATCTTTTGGATTTAAATATCACTATGCTGACGACACACAAATGTACTTTTCAACACCCGACCTTACACCTGCTGTACAAACCAAAGTTTCTGGATGTCTCTCTGGATGGCCCTCCGCCGCCTTAAACTCAACATGGCTAAAACAGAGCTCCTCATACTTCCTCCCAAACCTGGCCCTACTACCTCCTTCCACTTTACTGTTGGCTACGGGGTGAATGATCGTAGTTCCAAAGCATGCTGCCTAGGGGTCACACTCGACTCCTCTCACATTCGCCCCTCACATTCAAAACATATCTAAAACCTGTCGCTTTTTCCTCCGCAATATAACAAAGATACGCCCTTTCCTCTGTTGCCCGACTGCTAAAACTCTGACTCAGGTCCTCATTCTCTCCCATCTTGACTACTGTAACCTCCTGCTGTCCGGCCTTCCTGCCCCTCACCTGTCTCCCCTACAATCTATCCTAAACGCTGCTGCCAGAATCACTCTACTCTTTCCTAGATCTGTCTCAGCATCTCTCCTCATGAAATCCCTCTCCTGGCTTCCGATCAAATCCCGCATCTCACACTCCATTCTTCTCCTCACTTTTAAAGCTTTACACTCTTCTGCCCCTCCTTACATCTCAGCCCTAATTTCTCATTATGCACCATCCAGATTCAAGCTTTCTTATCAAGGATGTCTTCTTTCTACCCCCTTTGTATCTAAAGCCCTCTCCCGCCTTAAACTCTTTTCACTGACTGCCCCACACATCTGGAATGCCCCACACATCTGGAATGCCCTTCCCCTCAGTACCCGACTAGCACCCTCTCTATCCACCTTTAAGACCCAACTTAAGACACACTTGCTAAAAGAAGCATATGAATAGCACTGTGGATATTATGAACATAATACATAAAGCTTGGCCCCCTGCAGACGCACTTACCAGAACTCCCTCCTACTGTCTCTGTACGTTCTCCCTACCTACCAATTAGACTGTAAGCTCCTCGAGGCAGGGATTCCTCTTCCTTAATGTTACTTATGTCTAAAGCACTTATTCCCATGATCTGTTATTTATATTATCTGTTATTTATTTGATTACCACATGTATTACTACTGTGAAGCGCTATGTACATTAATGGCGCTATATAAATAAAGACATAATACAATACTCCGACGACGCTGCCGCTTCTCTCCAGGAAACCCCCAGGACACTTTCTCCAGCACAACGACGACACTGCCGCTTCTCTCCAGGGAACCCCTATCTCATCCGCTCCAGCGCCCATCCACAGCACATCATGCACAAGATCAAGCTCGTTAGACCGCATGCTAAATAGTTTAAGTGTCGATATCCCTGAGAAGTCTATGCTGGTAAAGATAGATCTTCTTTTAGAGACCATGCTAAATATGGATCAACGGATGGAAAATAGGGATAAGCAGCTGGAGAAGATGGATAAGCGCATGGAGAAGATAGAGACTGACATAGCGGGGATACATAATTTGCTCGGAGATCCTGCCTCTGTATGTCGGCCACAGGAGCAGGTGGGTGGCATGGAAGGGATGGATGGGACCTTCAACCTTCCATCACCAAGCGCACCCCCTCTATCAGAAGAATGTGTTCATGTATGCCGTTGACGAGGATGACATGACACCTGTAGAGGGAGAGAGGGGGTGGCCCGGTATTAAAGGGGTTGCACCCCATTTGGCCACCCCTGACCGCACCAGGGAGACAAGGGGTTAACTGGGCTGAGGTCCAGAAATGTGATGTAACCCTTGTTATGACATGTAAATGTATTTTCCCCTGTTCCATTGTAATGTCTGGTTACTCAGTGTTTGCATCACACACACACTAGAATCCATCCGGGAGCACAAGGGTTAATAATTCTTTAATGATTATAGCTCTTTGTGTAAGTTTCCCGCCTTTTCGGGCACCATTTTGCAGGTCCCCATTGGCCGCCATTAGGGCTCAATGCATTTCAATAGGAATTTGTGCTGTTTTCGTCCTGTTTCCTGTAGTGACCAGCAGGTGGCGTCCGAGAGGGAGAGCGGCGGTTTCCCATTGAAAGTCAATGGGCTCATTGACTTCAATGGAGATGCCTCGAGGTAACCTAGTTGGCTGCCGTCCAGACCGCAAACCGCAAAGCGGATACAATGTCCTTCAAAAGAGCTAAAATCACTGGGTCAAGTTCAACGTCAATTAGCGGGGAAATAAACTGTTTTAGGGCACCTAGGGATAAAATTCTTTTTGCCCCTAGTTCCTAAGCGTCCCCCCACTCGACCACCACCGGGTCCCCGAATCCTGGACCCCCGATAAGGGTCGAACCAGATAGAGCGGGTCGCGCCATAGGCTTTGCCGGCGGCGGCAGAAACGGCTCAGAAAAATGACTAAGTGAGAAATGCTGAATTTTAGGAATCCATATCTCCGGTTCCGGAGTGTTCAGCGGATCATGGTTTGGGGTATCTGTAGCCACTGCTCCGGCATCGCTGCAGAACCATCCTTGACCCGCTTGGACCAACCCGACGGAGTATGGACCCCCTTGAAGTTCGGGACTTTTCCCATATACTTCAATGGCAGAAAACCCCCATTGACTTCAATGGCGGCGATTTACCATTGAAAGTCTATGGCGGAGCTGCCCGTTGTTTTCAATGGGGATTTAGTGAAAAGCTGAGATTTCTTTTTCAATGGAGATTTTTGTATTAAAATGATTTAATGTGCATTGGTGTAACTCCGGTTTCTTAGGTCGTAGCCAGTCGCTTTTTGGACCATATGGTGTCCCAGTTCTGGCAATGCGAACTGGGAAGTTTGGACCTGCTAAACCTAACGGAACCGGATATTTTAATACGTTTATGTTTTATGCTTAATAGTGTATCTTAAGGTATGGACAAAGACCCAGAAGAAATTCTTTTGGGCCATAAGGTAGCAGATGGCCCTGGGGACGCCGCTATGTCTAGGATTTAAGTGCTGTTCAAAGAGTTTTATCACCCTCACTGTTTATCCGAAGCCCAAACCAGGGCAGGTCTTAAGTGTTCCAGTTAACACCTTTCAACAAAGGTTTTCCTGCCAGAACTCCAAATGGTAGACTTTCTGGCATTCCTGACGTAAATGTGGGGCTTCAGAAATGAGACCCCCAGAGTTCTACTGCGCATGTGCCAACTAGCAGGGGGGCATGGGTCAGAATGCTTTCCCACGTTAGTGAGTGGCTGGAGGTAATTGTAAACCAATCCCCTGTGCTTAAGGTTAAGAATAGAAGGAGAATGGTTTATAAACTGCTGTCCACAAATATATCCTTTGTCTTCGTTTGCTGATATGGTTACCTGATATCACCTGAATGATTTCCTCACTGCTGAAAGAAATGCTACATCATACTTCTCATTCCCCAACCCTTAAGTAAGTGTACTTCTTGTTTGTTACTGTATTATCTGTTGTGTTCACCTTTATTCTAAGGAATAAATACAATTTATTATATCTTAAGCCTCGTTCAGTTCAAACCCAATTATTTTTGTGTAATATTAATAAGCCTGTGGAAGCTATCGTCACAACACCGTCAAGACCACGCCAAGAGACAACACATACAAGGCGACTAAGACAGGAGGAAAGCATCCTCCCAGACCACCTACCCTCGCCCACTGCCACAAGCACACCCGCTCCCAGAATCCCACCCACACGTTTGCATTGAGACGGTGCCAGACATCTTGTGCGACCTGTCCCAGCAACTCAGGGAGAAGTATAGATTTGCAAGTGGTGGTATAGCCCAGAAACATGCCATGTACATTTTCAAGCACCACGTGAGCTACAAAATGTACTTACAGTGGGCCCACAAAGTCAATTACAAAGGGAATCGTGTCAAAAAGGCTCTTCCTGAAAATTTAAGAAAGACTAGTGTGGAGGAATTGCGGCTCTATCATTCCATTACAGATCATTTAATGAAAATCGTGAGAGACTCCATAAATGGCATTATGCGGCATACAAGGCATCGTCCCTGGAAGGACAGACTGGTGGGGATCGAATTCGCTGCGCGATTGTTCAAATGTTGATTCATTTTTGACTTGTTGTACTTCAATAAAAATAATGTTGATTGTTTTAAATTGTATTAATAAATAAATGTTTTTATTTTCTCCATAAATGTTTTTTGACTTACAGTACTCCACCAATAAAAAAAAAGGTTGATTGTTTTAAATTGTTTTATTGTGTCTCCTTTTATAACAAAATACAGTGTTTCTAGAACATACAGTACTGTACAGTAATTAATGGTTGGTTAATAAATTAAGGTACAGTAGTAAACAAGAATTTTGTGTTTCAACAAGGTTCCATGAGGCATACTGTACAGTACTGTACACTGTAGGCATGCGCATAACATCAAAACAGTATTAAAACAATACATACTGTACGGGTATAGAATACACATACTGTAATACATGTATAATAAATGCACACTATTTTGGGGTTTATTATACAATACAGTATGTAAAAAGTATTGTATACGGTATCAAAAAACAGCATACAGTACTGTTTCAGGTTTTCAATAAAGCTATTCTATCCTAATCCATAAAAATGGCACTGCCACTAGATTGTTGCCTCCGGTAACGTGGATTTTAAATCAGATTCAGCAATGTGCAAGCATCGTTACAAAAAGCGACATTTATCAAAATCCCTACATTTGCCGTTCTCCGCCTGATGGACAAAGTTTCTTTTGAGGAAAAATAAAAGTATTACTGTAATGGTTGGTTCAAATTAGTCAGTCCCCTAAAGAAGTTCCCACAGTCAGTCCCCGCAGTCCCAACAATAATTTTCTCGGGGGGCGTCTCTTGTTCACATACACGCATGCGCCTAGATGTGATGACACGCATATGCGTTTCAACAAGGTCCCAATGAGACATACAGTAGGCGCGCATGTGCCTAGCTGTCCACCAATTGTTTAGTATCTACTGTGGAAGCTGCTCAGCCAATGATATTGCTGGACTACATTTTCGCGAATTGGGACAAAAATAATAGAACTAAATAATTATAAGCAAAGCAATTGATTACAAGAGAAATCGCTTGACTGTGCATTGATATTGTTATTTTAAAAAAAGAATAAAATACGGCAGCTGTACTCACCATAGACTTTGCCAATCTGTTGGCGCCAAGCCACTGCCACCAGTCCCGTATTCTTGTTTATACACAAAGTTAACAGGTGACAGCTGATGAAGCTGGAAATATTTTTGGTACATGCAAGCTTGCTGGTATCTGTACGTGAAATCCTGCTCAGGCTGCAAGTATCAAGGCGGGGACAGACTGCAAGGTTTGCTGGTCACCAGGTTTTCACTGACGGCCGGACCGTTATTGGAAGCCTGTGCATTGCTTGCCTGGGACTGACGATTTTTAGTTGGTTGTACCAAGGCCATTTCGCCTTTTTAAGTCTCCATGATCAAAGATACTGGAAAAATCTGGCGCAACACACCAATACCCTCCTCTAACTCCGGGTGTGTGATCAATACATAACTTTTTCCTTATTGCACGCTTACACACATGAGCATCTGGTGAAAATTTGTAAAAGTCATAATTTGATAAAATATTGATACATTTGACCAACTGTGGCCATCTTATCTGCTGCATTAATTGAGGACCATATTAAATAAACGTACGTTATGTCTGGCTTTTTTAACACGTACAGCAGTGGTGTACTCATCTCCGAAATCTCTGGACAATAGAACACCAGACACTGTGTATTGAGTTAATATGAAATGCCTAAAATTGATACAGTATTGTAACTTCTTTAGTACCAAGGTCAATTCACAATGGACCACTGTGGTATTTTTTAAACACCTGCAAGTCGACATTACTGAAGCACATGTACAGTATTGTAATTTACACATTAGAATTCATTACAATTCATGAATATCTGCCACCTGGCGGATACGCAAAGAATTGCACCAAATTAAATCCGAACCATTATCATTAAACAGATCAAGAGCAGGTGACGGCCGACATGAATGCGGCATGAACGCGGTCAAGCGCATGACATTCTGAAAAAGTCACTGGAAAATAACCGAGAAGTGTTAAAATAAAAGCGGCCGCATGCACGTCTTGAACAAGCTTCCAGAGAGCTGTCTCTAACATGACACCGACTCTCGTTAGCAAAACAGATGACTGGAATCCTCCTCTGGGTGAATAAGGGGAACAGACTAGTGAGAGCCCAACTGGCACACACATTACAGAATTCATTTGCCGGTCCCAAGACTTACGGTTTCAAGCTTACCACTGGCAAAACGTGTCTAAAAGTTAAGTACAGTATAACACTGAATTTATTAAATTTGACAGTTTAAAAGACATTGGATTGAACTACCACTTACACTCAGATCCTGAAGATCAGATAAAGATTGTAGTACGCCTGCCTTGGATTGTCCAAAATAAACAGTACTGGCAGATATTGATGCGCCCTCCACAGAAAACACAAAAGTGTGTATACATATACAGCTAAGCACTTTGATATCACATGAACAAGTAAGATACACATCTACAAACTCTGTAAAAAGCCTTTACTGAAAAAGGACACTACTGCAGAGGAAAAAAAGGCCAGAATAATGGAATGTGCTACACAAATACCCAGACACACGCGCTTACAGTACGAGGGCAAACTCTGGTCACCAGAAATATACAAGCCCAGATAAATCCCGCCAGCTCTGTGCGCACAGGCTCCGGGGACATGGAGGGAGGGGGTGGTGGGCACCTGTCTCATTCTTATTCATAGTCAGGACGAAAACAAAACATCACAACACAACATATATCACACCTGAGACACAGACTGGCAGCTTTGTCTTCACCACTCCCTCTGACTGGCCCTCTCCAACATATAGGAGATAGGGGGCTGTATAATTGCGGATAAAACGTGTGCCTAGCAGAGGGGGAGCTTTTAATGTACGTCTTCAAGTTCAGAGCATCTTTAAGCCCCTATTGTGGGACTTTCCATTGCTTCCAATCCATTATAAGTAGGAATCTACTATGGATTGTACAAAAGGGGTTGGTTCACCTATGACGGGACTGGCATTCATCAACACCCTTGTTTGGTGTACAAGTGTTTGAAAAGGATATTCCATTAAATCAGTTACTTGCAGGGTCAGCAGCTGGAGCCATTCAGATGTGTGATCTGCTGCCCAATGGAGTTGGCAAAAACCAGAATCCAACTTCAAGGAACTGGTGAATATCAATCCAAGTCTAAAACATACAAGAATTCTCTGAACTGTCTTAAAAATCCACTGTAAAGAGGGATTAAGGGGCATCAATAGGGGGATTGAAACCACGTTCTTTAGGGTACCCAATCTTTGAATTTTACTTCTTGACGTATGATTTTCTGACAAGGTATCTTCATTGCAAACCCAATGATAGCAGCTTGGGTATTAACCAGCTGTTTGCTGGAGGCACGTCTGGGATTGCATCATGGATATCAACCAACACTATCGATGTGATCTTCAGGTCGATGGGATTGGAGGAGTCAATCATTACAATGGCATTCTGGATGGTGTGATAAGTTATGCAGTTGGAGGCTGGAGAGTGTTTACAGGAGGTCTCACTCCTACCCTGCTCTGGGCGTCCCCTGTCAATGCTGCTACATTTACCATAGTCACTCTTTTCCTTATGTACATTAGCAGATATGAATGAATGAAGCTTCATTTTAAAATGTCTTTAACTGTAAAGTATTGGGATGCCCCCTTATGCCCCCTTAAGCAGAGTCGTGTTTTTAATAAAAAAAAATAAGATGTTGATGAATGTAACTCCACTGCTTGTTACTTACAATCCAGCACTGGAAACCCTCAAAGATATTTTCAAACTTCAAATCAATACTAAAACGAGGATGACATTCTGAAACAATTTTCCTTTACCATCTTTCATACAAAGCATCCTAATCTCCCCAGTCTATTAATCAGAAACCAATTCAATCCACCATAAGGCACATACTGTATCCTTACAATAGCCCACGATGGAACACATGTAAGAATATCTCCACAGTAGACACTACCCGCACCCCACAAAAAATAAAAAACACAGTTTCAAAATCAAAAAGGGACAAACACGTGCCAATTCTCCAATGTAATCTCATCCATTCAATGCAGGAAATGTCCCAATACAGGAGATGTGGATGAAACGAAACACTGCCCTGAAGGGTGAGTGCACCGGCTCAATATCACACACAAGAAGGCAAACCAATAGGTGAACATCTCACAGACAGGTCACTCCATCTCTGAGCTTTCTGTGCTGATCCTTAAAGGACAAATCAGAAATACATTAGAAAGAAGAACTTGGGAACTGAAATTCTGACAATTTTTTTTTTTTTTAAATGGTGAATGGAACAACTGTTAACAGGATGCTAAAGACACGTTTTATTACTCTTAAACTGATGGGAATAGATCAGGTCAACATGACTCTCTCAGGGGCTGAAAAAGAAAAAGCATTACTCCAAAAGGAGGCTTTTTGGACTTTTACCCTAGATACAGTGTATCCTAAAGGACTAAATGATTTTTTAATCCATGAGCAGTTTTTTAGATAGCAGATAAAGCACATATTAATCATGTTTTAATTCACAGTGTTCCTCAAACTGCTGCTGATGTCTCAATTCCAACAGAATGTTGGTACTTCAGCTAGTATTAGATCTCCTTCCTTTTCTTACATAGCAAGTTTCTAACCTATAATGTTTTTAATTGTTATAGCCTTAGTAGTAAGCACAGTGTTAGGTATAGTTTAGAGGTGGTGGGAGCACTTAAGGACCTATGAATGATTGCTATCCTTTATCTTTACTCTTATCTGCATGTACACTACTATGATGCTGAAAGAGTGATTGACAACCCTGCCCTCCTACATCAAACAAGCAGAGCACTACTGCACATGACAGCCGATTACATCAACCCCCACCCTCATGCCCACGGAGACAGAAACCATTGCGCATGCGCAGTTGCCAGAAGAAGCCAGGATTGAACTCGGGCACTCGGCTCTGGATATGACGTCACGGGAGTGACACGCGAACACATCAAGAAGACAGAAGAACCACCGCACATGCGCATCCGCCGGGAGAAGCCTAGCAAGCCAGGATTGGATTCAGGAACTCGGCGCCGGATGTGATGTCACGCGAGCGACACATGAAGACATCATGACACCATAGGGATACCAGGCAGATGATGTCATTTGACCAAGGGCAAAGCGGAAGTGCAATCAGAACAATATGGGAAACACATGGGGTAATGAAGGGGTGTTTTTGATTTAATCACTTACGTTTGGACTATATATATTGGTCACTTGTTTTTTCTTTGCCAGTCACTTGAGAAAGAGCTTTACACAGCTCGAAACATTGTGTGTGCCTAGAATGAATTTATTTTCTACAAACCCGTAGTGCCCTGGATACTCCATTTAATTCCTAGTTCTAGAAACTGCCAGAAAAGTCACATGTACTGTCCCGGCCGAGCTGAGTCTTACATAAGACGGGCGCCAGCCGGGCACGCGACGGGCAAGTCGTGGAAAGTTGTGTGCGCGCTCCCCGTACGTTCCCCGGACTTTCCCGCGCTTCAATAGATAAGCGCTATGGCGCTTTCTATTGAAAGCGCCCGAGGCGCGGGAAAGCGGCCGCGAACATGCCTGGTTTTCAGCGGGAGGTGGCGGCGCCCGCGGGTTTTTTTAACCACGGTGACGGCCGCTTTAGACTCAGCGGCGCCGCCACTGTATATGGTGTGACTTCTGCAAGTATTTTAATCTACTGTAATCTGCCCAGTTACTGGGGTAGATTATTGTTCTGGGTATAAAAGGTGGAAATCCACCATTTTGTAGTCAGACAAGACCCCAGGGAGAACAGGGAGGCACTTGCTCCCGGCTGCTGCAGCAGTTTACAGGGTCCTCTCCTCCCATATGAGGGGGCGGAGTTGGAATGCCAGCTTCTTCAAGTCAACCCAATCTTGGAGTCCTTTGGAAACGCCAAGACGGTGAAGAACGCCAAGATAGTAAAAAATCTAAACTCCTCGTTTTCTGTAGGGGATGATAGGCTCCACCACCCCTGAAGAAGTGACCAGAGCATCACGAAATGCGTTAGGAGGAGCCTAATCTATTGCCGGTCAGTGTTTGTTGTGCAGTCTCTGGTATACAGTGGTCACGTTACTAGCGAGGGCGCCGGGACCTGCGATTGTGGAGAGAGCGAGGAGACCGCTCACGGAGCATAGCTGGGAGCCAGGGGCTTGCGTACACGTTGCGGACGGCATTTATAATTGTTTTTATCATCACGAGACCATGGAAGTGAGTTTCGTGTATGTGTGTATTTTAATAAATAGTACTGCAGATCTGCAATATCTTATTTTTCTATCCATTTCCCTGTGGATGTGATCGGGTGCATATCGTGAGAGGCAAATTGAGTGAACAGACGGGAACAGCTGAGATCCGTGGAGCTGATCCGGCAGACCACACAGAGGGATCCTTGCTGACAGACGGATGAACAGAAAACAGCTGAGGAAACACGTGGGGTCCGTGGAGTACACAGGGGGAAGAAGTGTACAGTTTCTCTCCACCGAAAGTAATAAGGCGGCTACTTGTATGTAAGAAATCACTCACCCTGTCAGTTCTATTATCTAACAGTCCTGGGTACTGCGCAATGATTTGTCTTTTCTTCTATTTCATGTGAGAGGAAGATTCTTCACCTCAAAAGAAGCAATATCTTCATTGCATCGGAGGAGTGGACTATACATTTGTTTTGGGGACTTAATCCATCTGTGGACACCAAGGACAAGGGTAATTGGTTCACACACTAATTTATATTTTATATATTTTTAGTGTATTGTAAGCGCTGTGGATTGTATCATGTTTTCATTCAAAAGACCACAGGGAGGATCCCCATAACATCAGGGAAGACCCCATTTATGATCAGGAGATCCCTTTATATACAAAAGGATTTCAGGGAGGTCTCCAGGTTCTTCTAACCTGTAAAGGACATCTTTTCTTTCTGTTTTAGCATAGGGATAGTATCCCAGGATTAGGGGCCCCCAAGGAAAAGGAACCAAAGTAATTACACCCGAGGGAGTAATCTCCATCGCAGGACTAGGGACAGACTTGGATTGGCTGCTGGCGATTCCTCATCTATAGGATAGTGGGTCTGTGCCAGGCAGGGAAAAAGGCTCTTCACAGAGATGATCCACTACGTGAATCGTGGTGCTAGGAGCTGAAGGAACATTTCTAATATTCTAAAACCTGTCCTGTTATTGCAAGTTAATGAACACAGAAAAACATGGCAATCCAAGAAGTAGCAAATCAAGTTATTTAACAGTTTATGAAGCGTTTGTTCAGCTAATGGGCAACAAAGCGCAGGAAGTAATAATTGCTGAAATAAAGAAAACCGGATATTTCACATGTTCACCAAGTCTCATGTTACACGTATGTACAGGAAGGAGGCTTACCTGTAAAACGCTTATATATGTTCATTCCAAATTCTGGCCGCAAATCACAGCAGTTGGCAGAAACTGTGATAAAAACGCTCGATAGTCTTACAATTGATATATCCAACTGTAGAGGACAAGCCTATGAACACAAAAAACATGTCCGGTGCCTATTCGGGACTTCAGGCGCAAATTCAGCAAATGACTCCTTTGGCTGAATATGTAGCGCGAGCAGCTCATCCGTTACACTTTGCTGGAACGTGCGCGGCAGGAAGTTCCTTAGCGGCCTTTTAATTTTTCGGCATTCTTCGGAACTCTACAACCTCATTACAGGTTCCACACACCGATGGGAAATGCTACAGTCATTAGTAAACCGTAAATTAACGTTGAAGTTTATGTTTAACTCTATGGTCAGCTCGAGATGATGCGTGCCAAAGTCTAAACGAATCATATGCGGAGATTACGGAAGCCTTAACTTCAAACCAAAAGTAACGAAATACTGTAGAAAAAAATATCACCAGAGCGAAGCAATAAAAGTACGAATTAATTTAGAACTGGACACTGGACACCTGTTCCAGCACCTATCCACGACACTGCTCTACCGGTAACCCCCAGGTCACCTGTTCCAGCACCCATCCACTATGATGCTCAGCTGCTGGGAACCCCCTGGTCACCTTTTCCTGCACCCATCCCCTACGATGCTCTGCTGGGAACACCTCTCTCATCCGCTCCAGCACCCATCCGCGCAGATGTCGACAGCACTCCTCGCACCAGATCCAGCTCGTTCGTCCGCATGCTGAATGGTTTAAATTGTGTCGATATCCCTGACAACTCTATGGTGCAAAAGATTGATCTTTTAATATGGATAGGTGCTTGAAGAAGAAAACGGAGAACATGGAGAGTAAAATAGCAGGGATAAATTCTTTGCTTGGAGTTCCTGCCCCTGTATGTCGGACACAGGAGCAGGAGGGTGGCATGGATGTGACCTTTACGACTCCATCACCAAGCGCACCCCCTCTGTCCGCAGTATACGCGTACCTGTATGCCATTGATGAGGATAAGATGACAACCCCGGTATGACCACGACAGGAGATGACAACACCGATAAGGCGACTAAGACAGGAAGAAAGCATCCTCCCAGACCACCTACCCTCGTCCGCTGCCAGAAGCACACACGCGTGCATTGAAACCGTGCCAAACATCTTGCGCGACCGGCCCCAGCAAGTCAGGGAGAAATACAAGATTGGAAGTGCTGGCCTTGCCCAGAAATATGCCCTGTCCATCTTCAAACACCACGTCAGTTACGAGGTGTACAGCGGGAGGATCCACAATGTTAACTACGAAAGTAATTAAATCAAAAAGGCTCTGCCATAAAATTTAAATAGAACAATTTTGGCGGATGTGCAGCAGTATTTTATTGTTACCGATCATTTAATGAGAACAGTGAGAGACACCATCAATGGCCTTTTGAGGCATACAAGGGCTCGTCCCTGGAAGGACAGACCGTTGGGGGATCGACTTTGCTGCTTGATTTTTCTGTTCAAAAGTCAAGATATTGTTATATTTAAAAAAAAAAAAAAAAAAGTTGATTTTTGGAAATTGTTTAATTGTGTCACATTTTATAAAACATAAGTATAACATTTCACATAATGGTTGGTTAAAATCAGTCAGTCCCTCAAGAAGCAGTGGACCAAATCGGAAGGACCTTAGACTGCACTGTGCTTTTATATTGTGTGAGTGTTACATGTGTAGCCCTGTAATACAAAAAAAGGGGGAGAACCGGCGCCTCTAAAATATAAAATCTGACCAAATATAAAGTCCAACAAGAATGAAGAGGAGTCCTAGGAGGAATCTTCAACGAAGTCTCAATCGGGACAGACAAACATATAAGGCAAAGATAAAAAAAGACAAGAAAAAAGATCATAGTGTAACTTACAAAACAAACAAAAAGCACTGAACAGATGGATAAAAGGATTATTACAAATTTAATACAATGTAAAATAAATGAAACAACATACACATGTATGTGGGCTAGAGACACCACCAGTCTAAGTTCTTTCAAATCTAAGGCTGTCACACATTTTAATCTGGTCCGTAACTGTTTCATACACCCATAATACAAATTATCTTTAACTGTGCATGCAATGTCTTGTATATAATGTATACCCTGCTCATTATGTTACTGTATTTGTAAACATGTATTATTTGTCTTAAAACTGTGCCCAGGACATACTTGAAAACGAGAAGTAACTCAATGTATTACTTCCTGGTAAAATATTTTTATAAATAAAGTAATGCAGTGGTGTACTCATCTTGGAACTCTGAACAATAGAACACCACAAACAGTGCATTAAGTTTTTAATATGAAAAGCCTAAATAGATACAGTATTGTAACTTCTTCAGTACCAAGGTCAATTCACAATGGACCACTGTGGTATTTTTTTTAAACACCTGCAAGTCGACATTACTGAAGCACATGTACAGTACTGTAGTGTGCACATTAGAATTCATTACAATTCATGAATATCTGCCACCTGGCGGATACGCGAAGAATTGCACCAAATTAAATCCGAACCATTATCATTAAACAGATCAAGCGCGGGTGACGGCTAGCATGAATGCGGTCAAGCGCATGACATTCTGAAAAAGTCACCGGAAAATAACCGAGAAGTGTTAAAATAAAAGCGGCCGCGATTGTATGTATGTCTAACTATAACATTTTGTGCAAGCTTCCAAAGATGTCTCTACCATGACATTGACTCTCGTTAGCAAAACAGGTGACTGGAATCCTCCTCTGGGTGACTGAGGGGAACCGATTAGTGAGCTACCGACTGGCACACACATTACAGAATTTGTTTCTGCCGGGCCCAAGATATGGTTACAAGCTTACCACTGGCAAAACGTGTCTAAAAGTTAAGTACAGTATAACACTGAACACTGAATTGATTAACTTTGACAGTTTAAAAGACATTGTATTGGACTACCCCCTTACACTCAGATCCTGAAGATGATACATTTTGTGGTTTTGCGGTCGCGGCTGTATGCACGTCTTGAACAAGCTTCCAGAGAGCTGTCTCTACCATGACACCGACTCTCTTGTTGGCAAAACAGATGACTGAAATCCTCCTCTGGGTGACTAAGGGGAACCGACTAGTGAGCTACCGACTGGCACACACATCATAGAATTCATTTGCCGGGCCCAAGACTTACGGTTACAAGCTTACCATTGGCAAAACATGTCTAAGTTAAGTACAGTATAACGCTGAATTAATTAACTTTGACAGTTTAAAAGACATTGTATTGGAAAACCCCTTACACTCAGATCCTGAAGATCAGAGAAATATTGTGGTATGCCTGCCTGGGATTGTCCAAAATAAACAATTATTGTCTTTGCTTATACAGACAGACGCTAGCCTATTGCTACATTATGTTTGGGAAGTAGGGATTTCCTGCAGGAAAATAATCCTGATGATTATTCCATACATTTGGAGAGAAAGTTAAAACACAAACTTAACCTTTAATTGCATGCCACTACGTTAGCTGAATATTACCGTGTCAAAAGAATACCCAGGGGTCTGAGAAGCACTCAGACCCTTTTTTGCTGACAATAGGGAATATTGTACTAAGTGGGAGGGAATACTGAATAAGTGTTCTCTTGACCTTATTATCTTGACCAGAGCAGATACAAAAGGAGACTGTAGATCTGAAAACTCAGATAGAGGAGCTTCAGGGGTCGCTTGCAACGACCCTTTCTGAACTTGATTTAAACAAATTCAAAAAAGAACTGGACGACACGTAAACATGAGAAATTCTTGAGGGACGCCAGGGATTATAATATTAATAAAGTATATAATTGGCGATGGAGGGACTCAGGGAGAGAGAACAGAAGGTGGAAGGATCCACGTCCACAAGGTGGTCCATCCGAGTTAAGAGAAACATTCGACTCCAGAGAGCGACTCATCCACGGGGTTGACTCCCACTTTTTTAGAAGCAGGACCTCCGCATGGCGATCGCGGAGGACGCGCCGGGCCCACTTTGAGAAAATTAGAGCATTTCCAACTTTTGATCCACCACCGATACTTGCAACTCTAGATGTCAATAGTCTACATACATCCATCCCACATGCAGACGGTTTATTGGCAGTGAAGGAAGCAGTTGAACAGGCTAATGTCTTTACACCTAAGGAGGGCATGCTGATTGTGGATCTCTTAGAAATCATTTTATGTGAGAATTATTTTCTGTTCGAAGATAATTATTGTGTTCAGATACAAGGTACGGCCATGGGCTCCAACGTCGCACCCACATACACCAACATTTTTATGTCTAAATTCGAGGATGACTATGTATATTGCAACCAGTCCTTTTTGGACAATGGGCGTATGTGGGTGCGTTTTATAGATGACGTGTTCATGGTGTGGCAGAATGATACTACTTCTCTATTGAACTTTGTTACAGAGCTCAATCAGGCCCATGAACAATTAGATTCACTTGTACCCATGACTCAATTGAGATAAATTCTCGATACTACGATCAGTTTACTTAATGGTAAATTAGAATCGGACATGTTCTCCAAACCTACAGATCGTAACAAATCTTTTACACTACTCAAGCTTTTATCCTCCGGTTACCACAATGGGTTTACCCTACAGCCAGTTCTTACGTGCTAAATGTATCATTAGTACTCCGTCCAAAGTCAGAGGGCATGGATAAAATTGAATCTAAATTTCATTCTAGAGTGTATCCTATGGATCTTGTTTCTAAACGACAGAAGCCGGAGAATTGGGCTCCTACGGGACTCATGGGTCCTGAGAAAAAGAAATGTTCTGTTCCTTTTATATCTACATACACTACCAATAGTGGGTACATCAGGAACATCGTACAGCAACATTGGTCACTGTTTCAGAGTGATCCTCTTATAGCTCCCATCCTCAAGGATCCACCGTTATTCTCTTATAAGAGAGGGAAGAACGTACATGACCGATTGGTCAGGGCAGATATTGGTGGTAAGAGTGTCAAACAAACCTTCCTGGGTACCCCCAAATTTGGTTGCTACAGGTGCTATAGTTGCAGCCAACGCAATAGCATCATGGAGAGTCCTACATTTAAACATCCCCTGTCTGGCGTATCCTATGCGATTTAAAAGTATTACACGTGTTTGTCCAAAGACTTCATATATCTGATTAAATGTCCGTGTGGCATGGGTTATGTGGGGGAGACCACCCAGAGGATAAAGGATAGGATTGGACAGCACAAAGACGCCATACGCAGATGTGACCCGGAAGCACATTTCACACAGGCTGGGCACAACGTGAGTCAATTGAGGTACCAGATTATTGATGGGATGAGAATGGGCCGATGTGGCGGTAATCTGCAAAAATCTCTGTTCAGGAAGGAATCCAGATGGATCAGAACTCTTGGTACCATGACTCCATTGGGCATGAATAAGGATCTCAATATGGGCTGTTATTTGTAGACAGCTTTGCCCAGGTATCTGCCTCCTGTGTGTATTTTGTTTCATTTACCCTATCTCTATACTTACCTCGATGTGGTCTGGTGCTGGTCCTACTCTATTGCTCTATACTCTGAGGTATGTGACTATTCGGTTGGGCTCTGCATCCTGGTGCTGATGCAGAGTGATCCATCCTTTGTCAAGGGGGTTAGTCTCCCTCACCTCTAACCTGGCCCCCCTAGTGTTCTCAACTCAAGGGCCTCTGATCTACGGGAGACTCCTTTCTAGCTCATTGACTTATGTAATAATATGATGCATTACTTTATACAAACTTAATCCATTTTTAATATGTATATACACATCTCTTACATTAATCTTGTTTTGCTTATTCTTTTTATTTATAGGTAACTTTAATTTGTCTTTTGGGGGGGATCACATGTGACCCCTAGTTCTGGCTGTTTGTGGTCTGCTCATCTACTACTGCCCCCTGTGTTGGTGCGATTCACTCTAATGCATGATTACTTTTACATGCATGTGGAGTATACTGCTGCGACACACTTTATTCGAGCAAATACCCAGTATGTACCTGGCAGATACCTGGAATGCGCCGCTCCTCACCTCTGACAAGCCCCGTTGCGTTTGCCTTCCCAGCCATGGTTCATGCCTGGCTGACGGGCGGCTGATCTGTTAAATGATAATGATTAGGATTTAATAGGCTGCAATGCTTCACGTGTCTAACAGATGGCATAAATTCATGAATTGTAATGCAGTATATATATATATATATATATATATATATATATATATATATATATATATATATATATATATATATATATACTGTGCAGTATTGCAGCCAGCGGGAATAAAATGCTTCAATCCCTGCCTGGAAAATAACGCAATGCACTCGGGCAGAAAACAGTCACAAACCTCAATACACCCGGGTATACCCGAATTCGTGGGACTAGCCGAGCTCGAATAAAGTGTGTCGCCAGTGTATCATCCCTCCGATTGGAGCTTCAACAGGCATGAAACCCTATGATAGGACTCTTCGTGTCCACTGCGGATGCGCAGTGAACATCGTTGCTGAAAGTATGGATTCCACTCTGTGTGCATAGTGCGCATGCGCGCGCAACTCACAGCTGATTTCGGCAGCTCGCAATTACTGGAGAGGATCGGCATCACGGGCCCTTCAGCAGAAGCCCCCAGCTAATGTGAATGTTATGATTGCACTCGTAGCGCAGATGGATGACGTTACTTTACCTTCATAACAGCTCTGACTTGGGCAGTTCCTCACAGACACCCCTAGCACTTGACAGGAATAGGACTACTGAGTTTCCATACAAATTGTCTGTGGTTTGCATTTTTTGCTTTCATATTCTCCATCCTGTTTCTTTTGGGTCTTTTTTTTGCCATAATACCAAGTATACTGGTTTTTCATTGTCTTTTAGTATCTGTATTTACTACCTGTGTGGGGGTTGATTAGTCTCTCTTTGGGACCCAACGTTGTTTCTGTGGGTCTTGGGGACAGGGAAGTACCCCTCTGTTCCATTGGAGCGAGGGGGAACGGCCCTGACGAAGGGGTGTTCCCTGAAATATTGCCCCCCTGCTGCTTCCCCACCATTGTACCCACCTGTGTGTTGTCTTGTCCCTTTACTGTATTTTGTTCATTTACCCCATTACTCACCCCCTCCCCCCTCACTCATTCCTCCTATTTGCCTATTATATTTTGTTTATTGCTTTATACCTTTATTTCATGTAGGGTATGCAGTTCTGTTATTGGGTGTTCGTGTTATTTATTAAAGCACAATTTTTTTTGGCAATATCCCGTTCACTATGCCAGGCACCCTGCATTGTTTCTGTTTTTTAGTGAGTGCTGTTTATCATTTTCTTGTTCTAATGAATTGATTAACTTTGACAGTTTAAAAGACATTGTATTGGACTACCCCTTACACTCAGATCCTGAAGATCAGATAAAGATTGTAGTAGTAGTCCTGCCTGGGATTGTCCAAAATAAACAGTACTGGCTGATATTGATGCGCCCTCCACAGAAAACACAAAAGTGTGTATACATATACAGCTAGGCACTTTGATATCACATGAACAAGTCAGATACACATCTACAAACTCTGTAAAAAGCCTTTACTGAACAAGGACACTACTGCAGAGGGAAAAAAGACAGAATAATGGAACGTGCTACACAAATACCCAGACACAAGCTCTTACAGCACGAGGACAAACTCTGAATGGTCACCAGAAATAGAAAAGCCCAGATGAATCCCAGCAGCTCTGTGCGCACAGGCTCCGGGGACACAGAGGGAGGGGGCGGTGGGCACCTAGGTCATTCTTATGTAGCCATGCATTTAAATGGTCTGCAGTTCTCTCCTGCTGGCAGCAAAACCTGGTAAGTTACAGGAATGTCAGCAGTAATCATGGAGGTTTGCCCTCACACCCTGGTGAGGTGCCCTATGTATGGATGGGAGTGGCAACATGCTCTGAGTCCACAGTTAGTGACATCAGAGATGTGCCTGCCTCCTGAGGTATATAAGGCACAGCACTGCCCAAAGGTAATGTTGATGCTGCGATGTGTAGTGCGAAGCAGTAAGTTCTGAGAGAGAGTTATGAGGATGGCGGTGGAATCCATGTGCCCACTAGTGCAGTAACTAGTGGCACTGTTCTATATCCAGTCTTGGTTTGGGATGGGAAGGGAGCGATCAGATCAGGAACACATCATGTAAATAAAGAAAACATAAAAACAATAATTGTGCAGTATATTCATGCAGTGAGGACTAGATGAGAGTCTTGGCTCTTTGGGATTTCCTACTTACAGCAATGCTAGAAATATAACGCAGTGCTCTGACTCAGTCAGGAAGTATGGAGATGGTTGCTATTTCTCTTGGTGTATAGTGGCCCAGATAGATTCTCGTGCAGAGGAACTATTTCAGCAGTGATGGTACTCAAATCCCAATGTAGTACATGCAATGGAAAAACAGAACAGCCCAATGGTCTAGGTTGCAAAACAAATATTTTATCTCTGGTAAAGAAATAGGAGATGTACTCACAATAAGTACAAATAAATTGTACATATAATGGTTTCTTTCGGCGACAATGTGCCAATCTAAGCGGTAATGCTTCTCACACTCCTCCTGTACCTCCAGCCTCGCCGCCGGTGGTGGCGTCTGACGTCACTTCCGACTCACGGGTGACCGCATCCGGTGGTACTGGATGGCGACGCGCTGGGAGAGGATCTGTGTTAGAGCTCGAGCGTCCGGCGTCTTCTTCTCTAAGCAGCTGCAGCACTTTGTTGGCTCTACGCGTTTCACTGTTGAACATACAGCTTCCTCAGGAGCATAATGACGTCCCATATGGGTGTTACATATTTATATGGTATCACTTAATTGGCTGCGCATTGGCAATTTGTTATTCACCTATTAACACATCCTTAACCCACAGGTTCGCCTCTAAACAGGCACATACTCTGTGGTCCAAAAAATTTGCACATATTAAGTTTGACACACTATAAACAAACAGAATATAACATGGTTACAAGTACAGTTACATAAATGAACAGGGTATACATTATATACAAGACATTGCATGCACAGTTAAAGAAAATATATATTATGGGCGTATGAAACAGTTACAGACCAGATTAAAATGTGAGAGCCTTAGATTTGAAAGAACTTAAACTGGTGGTGGATGTGAGAGTCTCTGGTAGGTTATTCCAGTTTTGGGGTGCACGGTAAGAGAAGGAGGAACGGCCGGATACTTTGTTGTGCCTTGGGACCATCAGTCTTTTGGAGTCAGATCTCAGATAAGTGTTGCATGTGGAAAGGGTGAGGAGCTTATTCAGATAGCTGGGTAGCTTGCCCATAAAGAATTTAAAGGCAAGACAGGAAAAGTGAAAGGAAAGGTTTGGAAAGGATATTCCAGTAAATCAGTATCTTGCATGGTCAGCGGCTGGAGCCAGTGTGTGATCTGCTGCCCAATGGAGTTGGCAAAAACAAGAATCCAGCTTCAGGGAACTGGTGAATATAAATCCAAGTCTAAATCATCTCACTTTGTGCTATTTTACCACTACCTTATGCTTTTGAGCATTTCTCAGGATATCACTATCAGTACTGGCGCTAATAGGTTTTAACTAGAATTTGTTTTCAATAAAATGCATTTGTTTTCATTTTAGTGGAGCAGAGTGCATCATAGGGGGGTCTTTTCTCTCCTCTTTACACCCAAAACATAAACACGACGTAAAAGAGAGGACTGAAGATACGCAACCGAACACCTCGACGACTGTGTGTTTAGATGACGAATCTGATATTTAGAGTTGGGGTGGCACCGAATACATTTTTGCGGGCTTGTAAGGAAGTCTATCACAGCGTTTATCATTGTATAGTCTCAAAATCGCATATCCGCACAGGCAATAGGGCTCGATTGCTGGCCCCCTCCTCCTCACCCTCCTGCTCCGTGTCAGTGTCGGGGTTTGAAGCTGGCGCCATTTCCTCCGCCACGCTACCCGATCCTGCTCCGCCAAAGTAATCCGACATCCGCCAATTTTTGCTTCTTTTGGCTTGCTGGTTTTTTCGGGGCCACCCTGCAGGTTTATCCAGTGCTTCTTAGCTTTTTTAGTAATTTTTCTTTATTTTTGGGGTGTTTTTGACAATCTTTACTGTGAGCGCGGCACGGAGCTAACTGCTTAGACTAACATACCCGTGGCCGTCGTGCATCCACTAAACACTTTTTATACATTGTTTTAATAATGTATTATATTTTTGATTTTCTTTCCTATAGTTTGAGGCAGCATTTATTTGACGCTATATACAGGTCTAGCAATGCTATGTGGAAAGCATGTAGCCTCTGGGGCGTCTTTATATAAAACTGAATGCAAATACTTTTTTACTTTTAAGACGCATGTGTACATGAATAAAACTGATTGCTTTTATGTCATACAGAACAAACCAAGTCGGCTACGGAAAACGGTGAAAGCGCGTGAAAGCGCGTGCAAGCGGTCGGCCAAACCACTTTCAACAAAACGTGAACTGCAAATAACGACAACTCAAAAACGGGGCATGTACTGTAGTATATTGTGTCGCGGTTATATTTAAAACTAGCATTATAGGCCAATTTGATAATTATTTAAAACATTATAGATTAACGTTGTAATTCTTTATCTAATTTGGATGAGAGCGCTTTAATTCAGTTTTTATAGCATCACAATGGGTCATGCAGCCACAATAATTATATTTATATAAAATTATAAAAACAATAGGGTTAAATAATTATTTTTTATAGGTTCAAGATTATCCCACATGCCCCACAGCCTGAAAAGGTAGGTGAGTACATCGTGTCATTGAGATATTCAAAAGAAGAAGCTATAATAGTAGTATTATGTCAGGGCGATGTAGTAAATGTAGCCTGTTCTTGTGTAGTACTGCCCTAACACCTCTAGATGGCAGGATTTTAGTCTATTAATGAAATGTTCTGACAATTTTTTTTGTTTGTTTTTATTTAGCATCAAAGAAGGACATAAGACACTAGACGTATCCCTGACAAAAGTGCCCCAGTACACAGCAAAGAACGCCCTTCGCCTACATCGAAAGTCATACGGCAAACCGCGACCCGCAACAACCGTTACAGTTACAATCAAATCACCACCAGCTACAACGTTTAACACCCCAACTGTACAGGACGATATCGTTTCTCGTGCCACAGAAGGTGTCAGCATAAACGCCGTAAATGTATCAGGCCGGCAACAAGACACGTTGGAAACAATACTACGTAGAATTGTAAATGACCCTGATGCACAGATGCCAAGTAAAAGACGAAGGGGTCCTTTTACAGGACATTATCAATATCACAAACAATGATTATGTGTCACATATATGGACGTCGGTTAATTGTACGCCGATTAATGGTAATGATAAACCACATTTATGGGGCTGGTTCAACAGTCACTATGGTTTTTGGCTAGATTTAAATCTGCTTATAGAACAGGTGCTAAGCGTCTTGAAAACCTTGATATTTGTGAAGGATCATGAACGCGATTTAGATCGCTTGAAAGCATTGTTATTAAGACTTAACCGTTCAAGTGAGAAATTTCTCAAGGGTGTAATGCTACTAAAGGGGCCGTTAAGTGCCAACACCCAAAACATAAACACTACGTAATAGAGAGGACTGACTATACACAACCGAACGCCTCGACGACTGTTTAGATGACCAATCTGATATTGAGAGTTGGGGTGGCACCGAAAACATTTTTGGGGGGGCTTGTAAGGAAGTCTACCACAGCGTTCATACAAGAACTGCATGCTCTTAGGTGGGAGCCTAATGGCGCACGCAAATTGTGTATGGGTCACGCGCTCAAACTAAAACGTGACTAACGCCTGTATTTAGCACAGGGGTCCAATTACTAACCGCCTCATGACTATATATGGTGGGTCAGGGCTTAGATCACCAACCAGGAGTAAACAGAAACACGCAAAGCGACCAACATACAAACTATGTTGTAGACACCAATACAGAACTCACACAACAAAGCACATTAATAACCGTTAGTACATGTGAATTATCTGCCTCCGTTATGAGCCCCAACATAATTGCTGACGAACCCACTCAGAAGGATGTACACAGTCGTTATTCTCTGTACACCCAGAGGCGCCAATACATGAAATTATTGTTGAAAGACCTTAACTGCCTGTTGAAAATAGTGTTGAAATACATACACCAGCGGTAATACAGCACCCTACTGAGGCGGTGGGTCATGTATTTTTGGAACGTGTAGCGCAGTACCAAAGAACGCGACAGAATTTTAATGCAGTGGAACTTTTCCAATTTGTAAATCTAGACAGAATACCATCTTCTCAGTGGCATTACAGGCCATGCACAATGCTATACAGTGTACATTGAATAGAATATTGCCAGGCATAGACCCCCATAATCTGGTACAATTACGCCTGGACGGCAGCACCTTATATAGAGCTTTATACTCTATTAGACGGTCTAAGGACACCTTAAAGTCGACACATTTTTGGAACATGCGGCAAATATGTTACAAAGCAAAGCTGAGGTTCTTGGTGAAAGTAGTTTAAAACTGGTGGTCAAAATTGTTAGGAACAGAGGGTGTGGTGAGATGCATTTTAGGCGCATTAATTCAACACCTTACACTGTCATCGTATCCACAAAAAGATGATTCCTCTTGGACTTAAATAATGACAGTAATAGTGTGTGTGGCAGCCAGGTCTGTGTGTCCTGTTAGAAAAGCGAGATACTGCTGACGCTTTGTTACTGGAGAAAGTACGTTTCATGCATAGCACTCTGGGTATTCCTGATAACCGCCTAGTCAGTTTTAGCGACACTCGATTTTGATAAACACTTGAATGTAATCATTAAAGTGTTGTACAACAATCGTGGTGCAAAGAGCGAGTTTTATTTATATACCATGAAGATTCCCATTACTATGGAGTAAAATAAGCGCGTTCAATTACTTTTGCCCTTTGTCACACACCATTCGAACAAAAAAATATAATTCATGCCGCTATTTTTGCCGTTCTTGCCACATACAGAATTGTGTTGGTCGCAGCAGACATGCCTAGGTAACCTATGTGTCGGGCATTTTGTCGTTCACAGGAGTGTTTGAGTAAACACAAGAAACTAACCCAACAGGGTAAAATAGATTGTAAACAAGCAATACTGCAACAAATGCGGTCGCTACAGAGCTGACGATCATGAGGATTGTAAAATGTTACAGTGTAGTCTTTAATGCTTACATCGACATGTGACGGGTTATGCTTACATCGACACGTGACGGGCACCTATGTTACATGTGACAATACATGCCACACGACGCCACTGGCAAGTACATTTTTTATGCCTGAGTGCATGCAGGGGACAGGCATACACATACCAAATTACGTCTACACCATGCCATTAAACGATGGTAAAGAGGACCCCTTAAAAAGTAATACCCGCCAGTTAGACGGCGCTGAGGGACGGGAGTTCCAGGGGTCAGACTGTCTGGCTGATTTTGTAAAAAATATTCATAGCCCGCTCCTTCAGGGGTTACACATTCATCGCCCATAATGCCGGACGTTACGATTCCTATTTTGTGGTGCAACAGCTGCATAACGGGAAGATAAAAATAGATTTACTAGCGCAAGGCGGTAAATTATTGTGTGTAATAGTGCAAGATCTGGATATCAGATGTAGCGACTCTTTAAACTTCCTCCCCATGAAGCTCAGCAAGTTGCCACAGGCCCTGGGGTTTACAGGCAGCAAAGGACATTTCCCACACACTGTACAGAATCAAAATTACAGCGGTTCTATGCCCTCTGTAGAACATTACGGCACTCTGTACATGATGCCTGACTATTAAAAACTGTGTCCATGGCCTGGTATGAGAACAAACACCGATTTCAACTTTCAGGTTGAGCTTTAAAGCTATTGCATTGAGGAAATAATTTTTTTAAAGAAATCTTATACTGTATCTGTTTTAGAAACAGGCGTCAGAAATTACACAGAAAAGCGTGATTATACACAGTGAGTCTCGGCCTTCTGAAACAATTGTCTATAATGTGGACCCCTTTCAACTGACACTCGCCTCTGTGTGCATGGCCATGTTTCAGCTCAAATTTATACCAAAAAATACCATCGCCATTGTACCCACTGACAATTACATCACAAACAAACGTTTCCCTACACCCGCCACACAGTGGCTATTGTATGTGTCTTACAAGGAGAATGTAGTCATACAACACACTTTAAGGGGCGGTGAAAAGAAGGTGGGAAACTATTTTCTGGATGGTTATGCGATTACTGGTGTTCAAACAGGCTTTGAATTCAACGGCTGTTTTTACCACGGCTGTGCCATATGTTACAATGAAAAAGAAACAAACACTGTTACATCTCTTACATATGGTCGATTGTACCACAAACCCACCATCAAAACAAACTTTATAAAAATAAATAAATTAAAAAAAACACGTGGCTATGCAGTTAGTGAGCATTGGGAGCACGAGTGGAGAAACATGGTAGAGACAGATACGGATCTACAGGCATTTCTTCTTAAAAGGGACTTTACACGCTATTAAGCTGTACCACAAAGTGGCGCCCGGTGAGACTATGCATTACTATGATTTTACCAGTCTGTATCCTTTTTTCAACAAAAGGAACATGTATCCCACAGGTCACCCGGAGATCATAGAGAATTTTGCCTCTTTACAGGTTCTTTGGGGTTCTAAAGTAAAAAGTCTATCCACCTAGAGACGTATTTTTCCCCATCCTTCCTGTTAAAATGAACGGCAAACTCATGTTTCCGCTATGCCGCACATGCGCCATCACCAACCATACAATGCATTGCGGTCATACGGATGAGGATCGTGCGCTGACAGGTACGTGGGGTACTGTTGAAATTCAGGCAGCGCTGAAGAAAGGTACCGATTGTGTAACATTTTTGAAATTTGGCACTTTGAACAAGGTACAGACAAATTGTTTGCTAAATACATTAGGGTGCACCTCAGGGACAAACAGGAGGCCTCAGGCTACCCCCCCAGTTGGTGCACAGATGGCAAAAAATAAAATTACATCAGCACGTATTATTCAAAAAGAGGGTATTCATTTACGCGCAGACAAAATAGCCATTAACCCCGCAAAAAGACACATTTCTAAACAGTTTCTAAATTCTTTGTGCGGTAAATTCGGACAAGAGACTAAATCAACAAAACACAAGTATTGTAACAGACCCCGATGCTTTTTGGTTACGCATTTTAACCACAATACGATGTGTTGTCTTTAGACTCCATACATGGCACTGCCAGGGTTAGGTGGGAGTATACCAATGACTGTCACACTTTAGCACGTAATCTCAACATTTGTATTGCTTGTTTTACTACAGTCTACTACTGCTCTCCTGGGAACCCACATTTCACCTTCTCCTGCACTCCGACAACGCTGCTGCTTCTCTCCAGGGAACCCCCAGGACACCTTCTCCTGCACTCCACGTTGCCGCTTCTCTCCAGGGAACCCCTATCTCATCCGCTCCAGCACCCATCCACTCAGATGTCCACAGCACCCCATGCACAGATCCAGCTCGATAGACCGCATGCTGAATGGGTTAAGTGTCGATATCCCTGAAAACTCTATGCTGGTAAGATAGATCTTTTAGAGACCATGCTAAAAATAGATCAACGGATGGAGCAGATGGATAAGCAGCTGGATAAGCAGCTGGAGAAGATGGATAAGCGCATGAAGATAGACTGACATAGCGGGGATACATAATTTGCTTGGAGTTCCTGCCTCTGTATGTCGGCCGCAGGAGCAGGAGGGTGGCATGGATGGGATGGATGTGACCTTCAACCTTCCATCACCAAGCGCACCCCCTCCATCAGAATAATGTGTTCATGTATGCCGTTGACGAGGATGACATGACACCGTCAAGACCACGCCAAGAGACAACACATACAAGGTGACTAGGACAGGAGGAAAGCATCCTCCCAGACCACCTACCCTCGCCCACTGCCACAAGCACACCCGCTCCCAGAATCCCATCCACACACGCTTGCATTGAGACGGTGCCCAACATCTTGTGCGACCTGTCCCAGCAACTCAGTGAGAAGTATAGGTTTGCAAGTGGTGGTATAGCCCAGAAACATGTCATGTACATTTCCAAGCACCACATGAGCTACGAGTTGTACTTACAGTGGGCCCACAAAGTCAATTACGAAGGGAATCGCGTCAAAAAGGCTCTTTCTGAAAATTTAAGAAAGACTCGTGGAGGAATTGTGGTGCTATCATTCCATTACAGATCATTTAATGAAAATCGAGACTCCATAAATGGCATTTTGCGGCATACAATTGCATCGTCCCTGGAAGGACAGACTGATGGGGTTCGAATTCGCTGCGCGATTGTTCAAATGTTGA
Source organism: Ascaphus truei (assembly GCF_040206685.1). Lineage (NCBI taxonomy): Eukaryota > Metazoa > Chordata > Amphibia > Anura > Ascaphidae > Ascaphus > Ascaphus truei. The sequence goes on from NC_134484.1 coordinate 7,135,303, forward strand.
TTCATTTTTGACTTGCTGTACTCCAATAAAAAATAATGTTGATTGTTTTAAATTGTATTAATAAATAAATAAATGTTTTGACTTACTCCACCAAAAAAAAAAAAAAAAAAGTTGATTGTTTTAAATTGTTTCATTGTCTCCTTTTATAACAAAATACAGTGTTTCTAGAACAAACTACTGTACAGTAAGTAATGGTTGTTTCATTAATGTACAGTAGTAAACACAAGAATTTTGCGTTTCAACAAGGTTCCATGAGGCATACTGTACAGTACTGTACACATGCGCATTACATCAAAACAGTATTAAAACAATACATACTGTACGGGTATAGAATACACACACTAATACATGTAGAATACAGTAAGTGCACACTATTTTTGGGGTTTGTTATAAAATACAGTATGTAAAGAAGTATTGTATACTGTATGAAAAAAAAAAACAGCTTACTGTTTCAGGTTTTCTATAAAGCACAGTTATTCTATCCTAATCCATAAAAATGCCACTGCCACTAGATTGTTGCCTCCAGTACGTGGATTTTTAAATCAGATTCAGCAATGTGCAAGCATCGTTACAAAAAAACATTATTCATCAAAATCCCTACATTTGCCGTTCTCCGCCTGATGGACAAAGTTTCTTGAGGAAAAATAAAAGTATTACTGTAATAATTGGTTCAAATTAGTCAGTCCCCTAAAGAAGTTCCCACAGTCAGTCCCAACAATAATTTTCTCGGGGGGCGTCTCTTGCTAACATACACGCATGCGCCTAGATGTGATGACACGCATATGCGTTTAACAAAAGGTCCCAATGAGACATACAGTAGGCGCATGCGCCTAGCTGTCCACCAATTGTTTAGTATCTACTGTAGAAGCTGCTCAGCCAATGATGTTGCTGGACTACATTTTCGCGAATTGTGACTAGAAGAACGAAATAACAATAAGCAAAGCGATTACAAGAGAATCGCTTGACTATGCATTGATATTACTTAAAAAAAAGAATAAAATACGGCAGCCGTACTAACCATAGACTTTGCCAATCGGTTGGTGCCGAGCCACTGCCACCAGTCCCGTATTCTTGATTATACACGTAGTTGACAGGTGACAGAGGGCCTGCTACACCTATAGTTGACTGCTGATGAAGCTGGAAATCGCTTTGGTACATGCAAGCTTGCTGGTATCGGTACGTGAAATCCTGCTCAGGCTGCAGGTATCCAGGCGGGGACAGACAGCAAGGGTTGCCGGTCAGCATAATTTCACTGACGGTCAGACCGTTATTGGAAGCCGGTGCATGCGCATTGCTTGCCTGGGACTGACTATTCTTAGTTGGTTTTACCATGACCTTTCGCCTTTTGAAGTCTCCATGATCAAAGATACTGGAAAAATCTGGCGCAACACACCAATACCGTCCTCTAACTCCGGGTGCGGGATCAATACGAAGAACACGGATCGATAAATAACATTTTCCTTATTGCATACTTCCACACACTAGCATCTGGTGAAAATTTGTAAAAATCATAATTTTTGAAAAAATATTGATAAATTTGACCAACTGTGGCCATCTTATCTACTGCATTAATTGCAGACCATATTAAATAACGTATGCTTATGTCTGGCTTTTTTAACACTGCACTGCAGTGGTGTACTCATCTCGGAAATCTCTGGACAATAGAACACCAGACACTGCATTGAGTTTTTAATATGAAACGCCTACATTGATACAGTATTGTCACTTCTCCAGTACCAAGGTCAATTCACAATGGACCACTGGAACACCTGCAAGTCCACACATTACTAAAGCACACGTACAGTACTGTTAGTGTACACATTAGAATTCATTACAATTCATGAATATCTGCCACCTGGCGGATATGCGAAGAATTGCACCAAATTAAATCCGAACCATTATCATTAAACAGATCAAGTGTCGGTGACGGCCATCATGAATGCAGCATTCATGTGGCATGAATGTGGTCAAGCGCATGGCATTCTGAAAAAGTCACCGGAAAATAACCGAGAAGTGTTAAAATAAAAGCGGCCGCGATTGTATGTATGTCTAACTACAGCATTTTGTGCAAGCTTCCAGAGATGTCTCTACCATGACATTGACTCTCGTTAGCAAAACAGGTGACTGGAATCCTCCTCTGGGTGACTGAGGGGAACCGACTAGTGAGCTACCGACTGGCACACACATTACAGAATTTGTTTCTGCCGGGCCCAAGATATACTGTTACAAGCTTACCACTGGCAAAACGTGTCTAAAAGTTAAGTACAGTATAACACTGAACACTGAATTGATTAATTTTGACAGTTTAAAAGACATTGTATTGGACTACCCCTTACACTCAGATCCTGAAGATGAGATAAAGATTGTGGTACGCCTGCCTTGGATTGTCCAAAATAAACAGTACTGGCCGATATTGATGGGTCCTCTACAGAAAACACAAAAGTGTGTATACATATACAGCTAGGCACTTTGATATCACATGAACAAGTCAGATACACATCTACAAACTCTGTAAAAAGCTTTTACTGAACAAGGACACTACTGCAGAGGGAAAAAAAGGCAGAACAATGGAACGTGCTACACAAATACCCAGACACAAGCTCTTACAGTACGAGGACAAGCTCTGAATGGTCACCAGAAATAGAAAAGCCCAGATGAATCCCGCCAGCTCTGTGCGCACAGGCTCCCGGGACAGGGAGGGAGGGGGCAGTGGGCACCTATGTCATTCTTATTCATAGTCAGGACGAAAACAAAAACATCACAACATAACACACCTGAGAGACAGACTGGCAGCTTTGTCTTCACCACTCCCTCTGACTGGCCCTCTCCAACATATAGGAGATAGGGGGCTGTACAATTGCGGATAAAAACGTGTGCCTAGCAGAGGGGGAGCTTTTTATGTACGTCTTCAAGTTCAGAGCGTCTTCAAGCCCTATTGTGGGACTTTCCATTGCTTCTAATCCATTATAAGTAGGAATCTACTATGGATTGTACAAAAGGGGTTGGATCCCCTATGATGGGACTTGCATTCAACAACACCCTTGTTTGGTGTACAAGTGTTTGGAAAGGATATTCCAGTAAATCAGTTTCTTGCAGGGTCAGCAGCTGGAGCCAGTGTGTGATCTGCTGCCCAATGGAGTTGGCAAAAACCAGAATCCAGCTTCAAGGAACTGGTGAATATAAATCCAAGTCTAAAACATACAAGAATTCTCTGAACTGTCTGTTAAAATCCACTGTAAAGAGGGATTAAGGGGCATCAATAGGGGGATTGAAACCACGTTCTTTAGGGTAACCAATCTTTGAATTTTACTTCTTGACGTATGATTTTCTGACAAGGTATCTTCATTGCAAACCCAATGATAGCAGCTTGGGTATTAACCAGCTGTTTGCTGGAGGCACGTCTGGGATTGCATCATGGATATCAATCAACCCTATCGATGGGATTGGAGGAGTCAGTGGCATTCTGGATGGTGTGACAAGTTATGCAGTTGGAGGCTGGAGAGTGTTTACAAGAGGTCTCACTTCTACCCTGCTCTGGGCATCCCCTGCCAATGCTGCTACATTTGCCATAGTCACTCTTTTCCTTATGTACAGGAGAGCAGTTATGAATGAACGTGAGGCAGGGCCATCGATACAGCCTACAAGTGTCATTTTATTGTGTTTATCGGAAGAGTATATAACTTTAAGTGGAGGCATATTTTTAATTTAAAAAATATATATATATATGACGGCAATGAATGCAACGCCACTGGTTGTGATTTACACCCCAGCACTGGAAACCCTCAAAAGATATTCTTAAACTCCAACCAAGACGACAAGCTGAAACCGTTTTCCTTCAACATCACTTTCATACAAACCGTGTCCTAATCTCTCCAGTCTAATCAGAAACCAATCCCCCCGGAGAGAAAGACAAGACCACAAAAGACCATATCCTTACAACTCCCAAATGCAAAACAGGAACTAGCCCCCAGCCTACTTCAAACTGTTAAGAATAATGATACTTTGCTAAGCCAAAAACCCAACGTATTTTTTTTTTAAATGCAGTAGATGTAAAGTGTTACAGTATGTTAGAGGGGGGAAAAAAAAAAAAAAAAAAAAAAAAGATTGCTTGGAATCCCACACAACGAAATACACTTTTAAAGTTACATTTTATAAACTGTAAAAGCACTATAGCCTGGGACCCCCTCGTCAGTTTGTCCCCTTACCATCCGATAGCGGGGAGAGTGCGGGGGCGACCAGGTAGCCGGAGGCTCCCTTCACAGTAGCACCCGAGGTGGCGGTGGCCATATTGGCACACTTTGCGCATGCACAGAGCCACGGCCATTACAGCAATAAATCCGCAGGTGTACTATAAGTCCCATAGTGTTTAGGGGCGGTGAACCACATAGCACGGGTCAGCCAATAGGGCTGCTGCATTCATGGTGAGAGCAGAGAGGCAGTTGTCTGTGAAGCAGCTTGCGCTTTGTTAGAACAGTTGGAGCCAGGACAGAGAAGGGGAAGGTAGGGTCTGGGCGTCAGTGGCACCCAGATTAGGCCAGAGTACCAACCTTGGTTCCAAAATAGGCCACAATCAAAAAAAACTTGTGGATACTACAGGGACTCACCCTCTAGAGAGGACATTGCCCCTGTATTGAGTAGTGTCAAACAAAGCAGAGGACACCGTGCAGCAGATGCTGCCTGTGGTCTGGGACCAGACCATACCACTACAGCAGAGAGAGACTATTAAAGGTTGGAACCTTCATCTGGATACCACCCCCCGGAGGCGTACGTCGCTGGATCAGCGGATCCTCTGTACATTGGGGGACCCTCACCGGGTGGTATGTGGGGGTAAGGCAGTGCGAGGCCACGTTCTATGGTTAGTGTTTATTGCATGTCAGTAAACTTATTATATACACTGTACTTATTACATTGGGTCCTGTGAAGGGGTTATCCGGGACTGTCAGGATCCCTCTCAGGTGGAGGCGCTGTCACCAGACTATCCAGGCTCCCAGCAGTAGAGGTTGAGGCTTCCTGTGAGCTACAGGTAAAGCACGCTCTCAGTAGCCGCCACATCTCCCATAGGGTGGGGGAAGCAGCGCTACAGCACATTGGTAATATACTTAATAAACGGTCCCTGCAGGTTACTCGTGAGCTGCTCACTCCTCTCCTTCCTAACCCTAACTCCAACTATCACACACACTAAATAGGAAAATGCACTGCTTTTTATGATCTCAGCAGGCACCGCCCCTATGTCTCTTGCTTTGACACAGGGCCAGGTGACCTACCTCCACCACTTAGGGCAAGTACTTAAGTGGGGGAAACCCATGATAACTCCTGGCAACCTGCCCTTGCCAGGGATTATACCAGGAGGAGGAGGATAGAACTATAGCCCAATTTCTTACCAGGGCTACATATATCAACCATTTTTAACTTTGTCCCTGTGCCGCCTTTTCGCCGTGACTGCTTATCAGACCAATGCTTTGTGGTTAACATTGCACCCCTGAGAAATCCCACCTTGTTAAGTGAAATGTCACGTAGGGTGGTGCTTATCTTCACCACGTAGGATGGTCCCTATCAGTCTTCACTAAACTGCAGTCCCTAGCACCTTCTACTGCGGCACCACTCAAATCAAGCCGTCTGCTGCAGTAGAGACAGAGGAATCCAGAGACATGAGATCTGAACAGAGAGCGCATCCTCTACATTGTGGAAGCCGGCATCAGAGGTATCCTGCAGCTGATGTGTGCGTCTTACACCGGGGAATCCGGAAGAGCATCTTACCGCATGAGACTGGAGCCCGCTATGTGCACGATCGGGACGCCGTTCACCTCAGACCCAGAGTGGTCAAAACTGAGGTTTGCTTTGGAGCATGCGAGTTGATTGCTCACTACTCAAACCATGTTTAACTATATTATTTCCACCTCTTTCTTTTGAGATTGGGAGAGTTCCAGTGATCCTAACCTACAGTATCCAGATCTACACCAGATTGAATCTGATAAACGCCTGATTAAATTCACCCTGTGAGTGGTCCCCTTAAATATTTGATCAAATATCACAATTTGAATTTTGCACTATATCCATTTCTTTTTTTATATGATTGCTGGTAGTTGAGGAATGGGCCAAAAATTGCTCAAACCAATCCGAGAGACTGACCAGCCGTTACAGGAAACGCGCAGTAAAGTCATTGCTGCTCAAGGGGGCGCCACCAGGTACTGAATCTGAAGGGAAACATATTTAAATACATCACATTAAAATGGAATGTTGAATCATTTGTGGATTAATGTTGAACGTATCGTGTCTGTCCTTCATTTGCCAAAGGCCATCTGTTTCTATTATGACGACTTGGATTAAGATCTAACATTTTAGGTTTGAAATGTGTGAGAATCCTAAAGGATTCACAAACCTCTTGCCACTGTAGTCGGAGACAACTTAAATTAGATTGTCTCATTCAGGGATATTTCTTCTAATCTGCCATTCACATCAGAAACCGATGGGCGACTGACAAGCACAGCCAAAAAGGGACAACATGAAAATGGTGGGACCAGGTTCATAAAAAAAGGTTTCTCCAGTAATTATTTAGAAAATGACCAAAGGACAAAAGGTAATGGAAGAGGAAATGAAGAAGAGTAATAGAAACCCGAAAGTCCAAAACAGTGATAAAAAATAAAATTGGCATGCCTGATTTTCTACAGTCATACATGCCAGTAAAAAAAATAATGAAAAATTCCCAAACAATTAATAGGATGTTCCATGGACGGCATTTGCTAATGTTTATTTCGATACATTACTTAAAAAAGGCAACATTTCAACAGAAAACATGAAGCACATGGAAAAATATTTCCTCTGCAGTAAAAATTATGAAAATAGTAAAATAGGTTAAAAAACTATAAGCCAAGATGCGGCTGCTCAGAATAAGGCATAGTCAGTAACTGTCACAAGTTATCATTTGAGCATGAAACCGGTTCTAATACATTCATGATGTTTAATGTGCAGCTGGACTAAGCTCCACATTATGTACACCTCCTAACATCCCCACCCTGAAACCTTAATGCTCTCAGACCAGACCATTCTCCAACATGCGGTATACTCCATTCCACAGAATGAGCAGCCAGGTTTCCGGATTGCTCCATTGTCCTTCATTCCCTCTAGATTGTAAACTCACGAGCAGGGCCCCCCCCATTACCTTCTGTATCCGTTTATCCTTATGTTTATGTAATCCCCCTCCTGTGAAGTTACAAGTGTGCTAACAGAACACATACAGAGTTAGACAGGTCAGTATTGGTCAGTCGTAACAGAGTCGGCCCTCATGCAGTCAGGGAGATTCTCTAGCTTTAAAGCACAGCTATTACAGACACTTCAGCGCGAACGACGCAATACTTCCGGTTTTGTGTTTGTGTTTGTTTGATTAGGGGTCCCGGCTGTAAAAAACAGGCGAGATACCAAGGGATTAACACACTGACAAAAAAAAAGTCACTACGCCCAAAACAGTCTTTTTCCATATACCCACCATTTTGTGTGTCATGTCTACCCCTCAGTTTTTTTTTTTTTTTTTTTAAACAATTTTGCTGGTCGCAATTTACTCCTATTTTTCACAATCCCGGTTTGTTGTGCGCTGTATTTCTCCACGCAGGACTACACCACTGAAATTTTTTACATGCACGCTTCGGAGCCAAGAAATTCTATAAAATCAGTGAGCACGAACAGCTCAAATGGAGTTATATGTGTCTTTGCCTATAAGAAGATCCCTATCGTTTAATATGACACTGGGTAGTTCCATTTTGCTTGTGGGGTGGTTAACAGGTCAGAATAGCTTTACAGGCCATTTCTGTCCAAGTATACCATAAATCCCACTTGGAGGTAAAAGCTCTTGATGTGGCATCAACCAGTATGATTAGTATATCATGTGTGGATCAATTTAGTGCATGAAACTTAAAAATCACTACTATCATGAGGATACAACTTTTGGCTCATGTAACAAGACTTTAAAATACAGATATTAACAAGATCCTGGTTTAACGTTCAGTTACATTGATATTGGGACTTTTTAAGTCAAACTTTCAAATAAAAAATAAATAAAAAATAACACATTTAACCAGCAGCAAAAGGTGTTTGAACGTTTTTGAAAATCCATAGTGGACACATTTAATCCAGTTTGTCATGATATCACAATATGTATTTTAACCCATCTGGTGTTATGGATTACTGGGGCAATAATTTGGGTTTAAAAATAGTGTATTGGTTATTGACAGGTCAAGACATTTTCTGGGTCTGTGCGGCGGGGGTCCTATCATGGAGAGCCCACTAAACGTGACACGTGCGGTTTCGAGGGTCGTAAATGCCAACCAGATCCTATTCTGTCAACCTGAAAGGAACCTGTATGTTTGCAGAACTACTGGTGCATTCTATAGAAAGGCGACACAGGGCATGCTTTCGTTGAAGGACTTTGAGATCATGCGATGTCTGCTATACATGCTAATTATGTATGCATCCGTGGCAGTAGCATAAACAACCCTAGATGTGAGGTCTAGCAGCTGGTGAGGGACATATCTATTTGTCCCTCAAATTTAGGATTGCAACGGTCATACTTAGTCTCGTTGTGTCCGTCATGGGCGCCTGAAGCTATTGAAGTAGCTTGTGTCTAAATATTAGCGATGGGAAGTTATGAGTGCGGTTATATACTGAGGCACAATTCTAGCTTTAGTAGCAGTTTTTTTTTTACTGTCAAAACTGTCACTCAGCTGATTTACGACAGGGGTGGTCTTATGTTTCAATGGGGGAAAATAGATTCATAAGCCTTAGCACGGATTGTGAAAATCAGATTTCAACCGGTGTTTTGGACCAAACACGTGATTTCTCAATTCTTTGCCAGTGACCTCGCTGGGAGAAAATTCTGACATACTGCATGGTAACGTAGTTTATAGGGATGTTTGTTGTATCCTGTTATTTTAAGAGACTGTCCTGCATTTACTGTAATGTATATTGTAATCTTTCTGTAATCTGAAGCACTGTATTTCTATATTAAAACATTTAATAAGGGATGCTTTGGGCACAGAATGAATTTTTACACGCTCTGGATAGAGTATTAACATTTCAGACACATTTTGCTACAGCAGGTGTGTGTTAAGTACATAGCTTTTTCTATCAAACAGGGACCCGAGACCCTGGCAGATTAGTGTTACATCTTTAATTTGCATTTCTCGGGTGGTGGAAGCGTATAGATATTACAGTTTAGTAAGGGGTTAATAACTTATTGAAGGTACCTTTGAGGAAAAAGGCAAGTTGTCTAGGAGTAGCCGGGTGTATAAACCCTGATTCCATATCCAAATCACGTGCTCACAGGTGTGCCGTACGTGACCGTTTAAAAAAAAAAAAAAAAAAAATCATATTTTAATGTAAAAGAAAAACTTTATTTGCTGACATTTGCAGTGGCTAATCCAGACACCTAAAATATAAACTAAAAGCATGTGATAAGACAAACTATTTAGAAGACCATTATAAATTTTATCATTATAAACAAGTAATTTCTGCACAATTGTAAGACATTGCAGACTTCGTAGTTCTGCACAAACTTAATTTTTATAACTTCAGAAATCCAAGTCTTAAAAAAAGGCAAGAACCAGGATATTTGCTTCCAGGGACTGATCAGCTCTTCATATAGAAATTAAGCTTCCCACAAAACATTTTTCAGTTCATAAAAACAAATTCTCAAATAGAAATATAAAAACTTTTGCACAAATGAATGGAATTGGCAAATGTATTACAGTACTTGTCAATTCAAAACTAAAGCTGTCTCACATTTTAATCTGGTCTGTAACAGTTACATATGTCTATAAGAGAGAAGGAGCAGCTCAGCGAGTAAAGACACTGACTGGCACTGAGTGAAGCAGGGGAACCTGGTTCAATTCCTGGTGTCGGCTCCTTGTGACCGTGGGCAAGTCACTTTATCTCCCCTGTGCTTCAGGCACCAAAAACAGATTTTAAACTCCATGGGGCAGAGACTGTCTGCAAAATATAAAGCATTACATAAAAAACTAGCAGCGCTATACAAGAACATGCTATTATCTTTAACTGTGCATGTAACGTCTTGTATTTAATGTATAACCCTGACCACGTAATGCAACTATTTGTAATCATGTATTTTGTTATCATAACTATGCCCAGGACACTTGAAAACAAGGTGGTAACATTTGTATCAGTAAATAAATGCTAAAGTACATCAACATTCGCAAAAATGAAACAAACTTTACCAACAAATTATTCAATGAGAACTGTTTTTTAAATACTGAGCGGCAAATATAGACAGACATACCCAGCGTTATTCCCCAGGTAACACTATGCTTTCACCTTGTTACTGCTAGCTGTACACATGCAATATTTGCTGTTATTTCTTGCATGTGGGTACTGAGGTTATAACATTAGGTTAGCGATGTATTCACAGATGTAACTATAGGAGTCACTATTAGCAGAGACTGGCGAGTGATACTGTGGTATCTGTGGATGGGAATTAAATTCCCATGGGCTGCCCAAGGCAAGGTGTTTGCTGGCTATTACCTGCATGTTACTGCCATGCTGAGAAAGTGAGAATACAGCGCGCCTAGTGTGATTAATAGAATTTAGAGAAGCAGTAAGGAAATACACAGCGTGGGGCACAAGGGATAAGGTTTATACTTCTCATGCCTCAGCAATGTGCAGATAAATTATTTATTCAGTGACGTGAGAATATACAGGCCTCAGGCCCAGTGTATAAAAGGCACCTGCCGTGTGTCCCCACCCAGGCCAGGCAACACCTTGGCCATTTCTACCAAACGCAGTTATCCAACACAATGTGCGGACCGAGAATTATTAACAGCTCCTCAACCTGTGTGCAAGAGAACTAGGACAGGACACCCGCCACCTGTAGTGCCTGTGAGAATCATACCGTCCAGGACTCCCAAAGCCCTGGAATCTCAACTTTCAGTAACCCTGGAAAACTTTATATACTGCACCGACACACTTTATTCGAGCAAATACCCGGTATGTACCTGGCAGATACCTGGAATGCGCCGCTCCTCACCTCTGACAAGCCCCGTTGCATTTGCCTTCCCAGCCTGGGTTCATGCCTGGCTGATGGGCGGCTGATTTGTTAAATGATAATGATTAGGATTTAATAGGCTGCAATGCTTCGCGTGTCTACCAGATGGCATAAATTCATGAATTGTAATGCAGTATATATATATATACTGTGCAGTATTGCAGCCAGGGGGAATAAAATGCTTCAATCCCTGCCTAGAAAATAACCCAATATACTCGGGCAGAAAACAGTCACAAACCTCAATACACCCGGGTATACCCGAATTCGTGGGACTAGCCGAGCTCGAATAAAGTGTGTCGCCAGTGTATGCTCATTCACATAACATTGGCAAACAGCTATATTTTTCACTGAAATGGCAAAGATTTTGGCATACAGGGCAAAATTTTGAAATATCTAGGAATCTACGAAATGTATCTTTTTATTACCATGGTTTGCCTCTTGAACATTAAAAAAAAGCATTTTATATTGATACACAGGATCCTATGAGCCAGGGCTTTAAGTGGCAGGCTGTAGGCCACGTGCAGCCCACGGAAGGCTTGGTCTCCCTGATAGTTTCATACCCATTGCTGAAGCACACAAGTGAAGTTTCACCCTGAAACACTTCTAATCCCAGGAAACATTTGGCATAGAGGTAATGTCTGTAAAAGACAAATAATTTTCCATCGTCTCAAAATTAAACTGTAGGCCCTTGGGCCATTTGTTTATGTCTTTTCTGATCTGGCCCCCCTTGTAAATAAAGATAGTTTAATAACCTTGGTACAGGCCCATCACTGGATACCTGTGGTCCAAGAACGACTTGTGATTCTGTGAAACTGACAAACTGTTAAAATGTATGAAACTGAAACCCTTCCCTTTAACGTGCTGCTGCTTCACTCAGAAGTGTATGTACAGAGCTCCCAGGCATTTGGTAAGGAATCAGCTTTATTTTTTCTTTATTTGGTATTTTTTGGTTTGGATCTGTGGGGGAGTATACTGTGAGTATACTGGGAGTTTTATAGAGGGTTTTGGGTGTATTTTCAGGCTTAAAAACCGGTTTTTGTTTTCACCCAGGGGCTGCAGTGATTTAACCCAGCATAGCTGCAGTTTAGCTGGCTGGAAAACTGCAGTCTCACCCCCTCTCTCCTCCCTCACTACTTGAGGTTTTTACTGGTTGTTTAAACTTCCAATTTCACTCTTGTTTTTCTTAAGCCTGATTCCTTTTCTCACTTGCTATTGAGAGCTCTGTGTCTTTTCTATAAAGACTTGTAAAATTGTGGTGTTTGCTTATTATAACAGAGAGAGAGTAACTAATAAGGGGAAAAAGATTTAAAGCTGCAGCAGGTTTTAAAAGCTGTTTTTTCCCCTTGCAGAGAGATCTCTTCTTAAAGGGACAGTTTCTCTCAATACCTCTCTTACTAAGCAATACCTTCCCCTGACTTAGAGGCTTATTTGTTATCATGCCTGGAAAGGGGAATAGGACTAGTGTGGCAACGGGGGCGACGCCCGGATACAGAACACCAAAAACTGTGGCCCCTAGGAGCAACACTCTTAGTCACAGCCCTAGGCCTGGTCCTTCCAGTGCCCTGGCCACGCCTCCCCCAGCACCTGTTAGCAGCGTAACCCCTGCAGTCCCAGTTCCAACATGGGCGCATGTGGCAGCTGCAGGCGTTGACCCCAGCAACAACAATGCTGGGGCCACGCCCTGTTTGAGCAGGAAGCTTGGGGTGAGGTGCCCAATGTCACCTGGCCTAAACATGGAGATATATGTGAGGGCTGTGGCTGATGTGGTGGGTCCCTCTGCTGTGGTGGCGGCCAGCAAAATGTATGGGAGGGGCATTTTCTTCCTCCGTACGCTGGCTGCCACTCACACCCTGGTGCAGAAAGGCATCAGTGTAGGGGGGAAATACATCCCTATAGAACCCATGGAGGGGTTAGGCACAAAGGTCATTCTGTCAAATGTGCCCCCCTTCATCCCAGATAGCCTCATGAAGCCGTACCTGCAAGCCCTGGGAGACATTAAGTCCCCCATAATAAAATTCTTTGGGCTGCAGAGATATGGCGCTGAGGCATGTACTCTCATTTAGGCGGCAGGTACAACTGCTGCTGCCAGGGAGCACTGAATCTGTGGAGGGTTAGTTTAGGGTGCCCTACGAGGGCATAGCATACACTGTGTTTTATGGCACGGAGGGGGTTAGATGTTATCTGTGCAAAGAGCTGGGGCACACTCGTAGGAGTTGCCTCAAAGGGAACAGAGGACCCATCCCAACTCCTGCACCCGCCCCTCCCTCTGCCAAGACACCCGGTACCACTGTGCCCACCACAGCGGGGCCCTCAAGGCCCCAGGTCCCTCCTGAGACCGCAGGAGATGTCGCTGTCCCATCCGGAACAGTGACTTCTGCACCTCTTCCTGGAGAGCGGAAGGAAGGAGAAGGGGTCGCCCTGGAGCGGCCAACCTCTGTTAGCACTGTCTCCCCCCAGGAGGAAACGCCCTGTGCTGCTGCACCCACCGCAGCGGAGCCCTCGGGGGCCCAGGCCCCCGCTGGGACCACAGGAGATGTCGCTGCCCCATCTCGGACAGTGACGTCTACACCTCTCCCCCAAAGAAAGAGAGAGAGGGAAAAGCCCTCGAAGGCCCAGGCCCCCTCTGGGACCGCAGAAGATGTCACTGCCCCATCTCAAACAGTGACATCTGAACCTCTCCCCAAAGAACAGAGGGAGAAGGAAAAGAGCTTGAGGGCCCAGGTCCCCGCTGGGACCACAGAAGATGTCACTGTTGCAACTCAAACAGAGACATCTGAACCTCTCCTAAAAAAAAGAGGGGGAAGAACAAAGTCACCCCAAAACAGTCACCCTCTGTCGCTGTCCCCCCCCAAGAACCCCCTAACCCCATTGTAAGCACCGTACAGGGTGAAGGGGAGCGGGAGGAAACTCCTGCTATGGAGACAGCGGCACCCTCTCCTGGGAAATCAATCCCCAGGAAGAGCAAATCTAAAACCAATAAGAGGGTGATTGAGGAGGTTGAGCGTGAACCATATTATGTTTACCCTCTGAAGTCTCGGAAGCGGAAAGAAAAATCAGTTCCGCACAAGGTGGTCCTGTCCGACCCACTGGTTGGGATTGACCAGTGTAAGCCGGATCCCACAAATGTACAGCCCCCCCCCCCTTGAATTTCTGGAAGGAATGCAGCTGGAGGTACCCGATGCCTCCGGGGACGTTGGGGAACCTCCCAGCGCCCCTCTCGGTTGGAGAGCATCCCCTGGAGAATTGTGCTTCGGTAAATTTGACATGCCGAATGCACCTATCTTCAGAGCCAATCAAGATCCCCCTTCGGCTGTACCGCCTTCGGGTGACGCACATAGGGATAAAAGCCCCGGTTTGCGTCACCAGAGGAAGGAGATGGGTTAGGGCTGACCCCCGTGGATGAGGGTTTGGAGGGTGTTGTGGTGAGCACTTCCGATTACATCTGGGAGTTGTCTGACCTGAACCCTCTTGGTGCAGAGTTTTGGGCGGGCACTTTGTTGGGAGTGAACGCTGGGAAAGACCCTCCCAATGAAGCCCTTGCTAAGGAGTACCCCCCCATGGTTGGTGAGAGCCCTCCCGCGGACGGTGGGGGCCCTCCCGCGGACGGTGGGGGCCCTCCCGCGGACGGTGGGGGCCCTCCCGCGGACGGTGGGGGCCCTCCCGCGGACGGTGGGGGCCCTCCCGCGGACGGTGAGGGCCCTCCCGCGGACGGTGAGGGCCCTCCCGCGGACGGTGAGGGCCCTCCCGCGGACGGTGAGGGCCCTCCCGCGGACGGTGAGGGCCCTCCCGCGGACGGTGAGGGCCCTCCCGCGGACGGTGAGGGCCCTCCCGCGGACGGTGATGCGAACACCCGTGGCATGTGTGCTTCTGTGGCCCCCGAGGACACTCGGGAGACCACTGCCTCTGCCATGTCGCCACCAGCTGCCCCTGAACATCCTGACTCGGGGATGGAGGTGGAGAGCACAGTGGACCCCCTCGTGGAAACACAGAGGAGGGGATCCAATCTAGGGCTGAGAGAGGCCCCCGCAGAGAAGGACGGGGGTCTTGAATTCTCCTGCCAAGAGGAGCCTGGGGAGTTGGGGCTCAGAGGGGAGTCCTCTGGCACCATGGAATCGGTGGATTCCTCGATCCCCATTATCCCTGCCCGGGAGCTAGATAGTTTCCTGGATGATACCCTCTGTAGACACGGACATACGAAGGTGCAGTTGGCCCTCAAGAGGTGGAAGGATGCTTCGGTCATTCTCCACTCTCTCAGAGTATATATCAAGGCTAACCACAAGGCCAAACTTTCCGGGACTATCGAACATACTCGGGTCCTAAAGTTTAATAAAGTGTTGCGAGAGCACATAAAGGCTTCTCGGGGTATAGTACCCAGAGCGCCTATGGGAAGCAAGACTTTTGATTACCAATGGCTTTGAGCATCGGTACGCTAAACATAAATGGATGTAAGGACGGGTTTCGCAGGTTCCAGGTACTCTCCTTTTTACAAAAGGGAAAGTATTCTGTGAGTTTCCTGCAGGAAACCCATACCACTCCAGAGGCTGAAGCCAGCTGGCATCTGGAGTGGCGAGGCTAGGTCTTTTTCAGCCACCTCACTTCGACATCCTGTGGGGTGGTGACCCTGTTCTCTGAATCCTTTCAACCTGAGCTGCTGCTTGCCAAAGCTGTTGTTCCAGGTCGCCTGTTGCATATCAGGGTCCGACACGAGGACTACACGTTTAATTTCCTGAACGTGTATGCTCCTGCCACCGGACCCCTGAGAAGGCAGTTCTTCGTCAGAATGTCTGAATACCTGGAGACAGTCGACGCTGACGAATACGTGGTGCTCGGGGGGGATTTTAACTGTACCCTCGAGGCTCGTAAAGACCGTAATGGTCCGGAGCCACACCCGTGTTCTGCGTCGGCCTTGCGGGAGGTCATCACCCGCTACTCCTTGGTAGACGTCTGGCGAGAACAACATCCTGAGGCATCCACTGAGTTCACCCATGTTAGGGTGTTTAGGGGTGAACGGATGTCCTGGTCCCGGATCGACAGGCTGTATATTTCCAGCCACAGCCTGTCACGAGCCCAATCCAGTGCCATTAGGCTGGAGCCGTTTTCAGCCCACAATTGTGCATCCGTGACGGTGACGCTGCTACCTGCAGCACCCTCGGCCGCATATTGGCACTTCAACAATACGTTGTTGGAGGACAAGGGGTTTGCGACGACGGTCCGAGACTTTTGGATGGCTTAGAGAGGTTGCAGGTCAGACTTTGCCACGTTAGAGCAGTGGTGGGACGTTGGCAAGGTTCATCTGCGCCTCGTGTGTCAGGAGTACACAAAAGGTGCCAACGGGCGGCGTGATGCTGAGATCGAGGCCCTCAGGGAGGAGGTACTCGATCTCGAGAAGCGGCTGTCTGTGGCAGGAGACCAATACCTGCAGAGTATGTACGTGGAGAGGAAGTGCACTCTCCGGGACTTGGAAGATCGGAGAGCTCGGGGGGGCGTATGTGCGATCCCGCATCAACTTCCTTCGAGAGATGGATCGCGGGTCGCACCTCTTCTACGCGCTGGAGAAAAAGAGGGGAAACCGTAGACATTTCACATGCCTGTTGGCAGAGGACGGTACCCCTCAAACTGACCCGGAGAGCATCCAGGACAGAACCCGGAGATTCTATGTAGATCTTTTCTCTCCGGAGTCCATCCAGCCAGATAAATGCAGGGTCTTATGGGAGGGGCTTCCCACGGTCAGTGAGGATGGAAGGGAGCCGCTTGAGTTACCTTTGACTCTGGCCGAGCTCTCTGAAGCCCTCAGTCTCATGTCCCACGGAAAAGCGCCGGGGCTAGACGGGCTGACTGTGGAGTTCTTCCGGTTTTTCTGGGAGATGCTGGGACCTGATTTCACCGAGGTCCTAGCCGAAGCCCTTGAGATCGGTGAATTGCCACTTTCGTGTCGACGGGCAATACTGTCTTTGCTGCCGAAGAAGGGGGATCTCCGTCAGATCTCTAATTGGCGACCGGTCTCACTGCTCAGCACGGACTATAAGATCGTAGCCAAAGCGCTTTCGCTGAGGCTCAAGTCCGTGCTGGCAGAGGTGATTCACCCCGACCAGTCCTATACTGTCCCGGGCCGGAGCATTCATGACAACATTTTTCTGTTCCGGGACCTGATGCACTACGCGCAGAGGACTGGTCTATCACTCGCCTTCCTATCCCTAGATCAGGAGAAGGCGTTTGACAGAGTGGATCACCGTTACCTTATGCAGACCCTGCGGGCGTTTGGCTTCGGCCCACAATTTGAGGGCTTTCTCCAGATGCTGTACGCCTCTGCAGAGTGTCTGGTGAAGATCAACTGGTCCCTGACGGCACCTTTTGTGTTTGGTCGGGGAGTACGTCAAGGGTGCCCCTTGTCTGGGCAACTGTACGCGCTGGCCATTGAGCCCTTCCTCTGCCTACTGAGGAGGAGGCTCACCGGGCTGGTGCTGCGGGAGCCCGACATGCGAGTAGTCCTGTCGGCTTATGCCGATGACATGCTCCTCGTGGCCCAGGACCTAGATGATCTAAAGCGGGCACAAGCGTGCCAAGAGGTCTACACCGCGGCCTCTTCTGCTCGGATCAACTGGTCCAAGTGCTCCGGCATATTGGTGGGTCCCTTACAGGTGGACTCTTTGCCCCCCATGTTTCGGAATGTCTCATGGGAGAGCGATACTCTCAAGTATCTGGGAGTCTGTCTGCTGCGGAGGACCGGCCCCAGAAAACTTCAGTGATCTTGAAG
Source organism: Ascaphus truei (assembly GCF_040206685.1). Lineage (NCBI taxonomy): Eukaryota > Metazoa > Chordata > Amphibia > Anura > Ascaphidae > Ascaphus > Ascaphus truei. The sequence continues at coordinate 7,153,104 of NC_134484.1, forward strand.
AACTGGTCATTGCTCGTCTGGGGTCATGGGTGTATCTGTCGAGAATGCTTTCCCTTAGGGGAAGGACCCTGGTGATTAATCAGCTGGTGGCCAGTCAGCTTTGGCACTGGCTGATAGCCATGGGTCCGCCCCCCGAATTTATCAACAAGATCCAGAGGAGATTGATGGATTTTCTCTGGATGGGGAAGCATTGGGTCTCTGCGGGAGTTGCGTGTCTCCCTTTGGAGGAGGGTGGACAGGGTGTGGTGTGTGTCCGCTCCCAGTTACACACTTTCCGCCTCCAGTACCTGCAGAGATACCTATTCGCAGATCCGTCTCCGCAGTGGTGCCAGCTGGCGACCTTTTTCTTTCGCCAGCTGCACAATATGAGGTATGACCGGCAACTTTTTTTCATCAGGCCCGAGGGTTTAGGTAGAAACCTCTCGGTGCTGCCGGCATACTACCGGGACTTACTGAAGGCCTGGAAACTGGTATCTGCGACCAGGAAGGGACAGGCGGTGGGAGTTGATTTCCTCGCTGAGCCCCTGCTGTAGAATCCGGCAGTGGGGTCTAGGATGTTGGATTCACCCTCTATTTGCCGCCGGCTAATCCTGGCGCAGGTGACCAGAGTCGGGGGATCTCCTGGACTATGAGCGACGGGACTGGGTAGGAGCAGAGGAGCTCACGCCCCGTATGGGTCTGCTTAGTGCCCGCGTCCCTCGTCGTTTGATCCAGGAGATTAAAGATGCCATCCACCCCGACTCACGCACCTTCATCGAGGGGGTATTGCAGACCGGAGAGCCTTGTCAACCTTTCAATCCTAGCTCTCCGGATCTTTGCGTGGAACCCAAACCACGGCAACCCCTTCGGGCTCCTCTTTCCCCCAACCTCAGCAGGTTGGGGGATATGTCCCCGGCATGTTGTTTTCGCGGCATGCCGAGGAAAGTCCTGTATTCTCTGGTGCTCCATATAGTGCACTACCTCGCCCTTGTCACCCGCCCAGATACCATCTGGAGGCGGGTATTTTTTGGGAACGAGGGCGAGAGACCCTGGTGGAGAGCTCTATTCAACTTTGGTTCCCCGTCCCGCCGGGGATTTGAGTTGGAGGGTCCTCCACGGTGCACTGAGCACAGGAGAGTATTTGGCACACTTCACGGACTCCCCCGCCACCTGTCCCTTCTGTGGCGAGCGGGAGTCCGTATTCCACATTTATCTGAGCTGCGCCAGACTGCAGCCCCTCTTATCCACCTTGAGGAGCCTTCTTCTGCAGTTCTGGCTGGGTTTTTCCCCTCATCATTTTATTTTTGGGTGCCCAGTGTCCCGAGACAATAAGCCTAGGGATCTCCTAGTCAACCTGCTCCTGGCAGTGGCTAAGGTAGCCATTTACAAGACCAGGAAGCAGCGTTTGGAGAGGGGGGTCCCAACGAATATCGTGGCAGTGTTCTGGGCGCTGGTGCACTCCCGTATTCGGGCAGAGTTCACGTACGCCGAGTCCGCTGGGACGGTTTCGGAGTTTGCCTCCCAGTGGGCGTTAGGTGGGGTGCTCTGCTCGGTATCCCCCATCAGGGGTTCTTCTGAGTTAAAAAAGAAGGGTTAAGTGCACTTTTTACAGTGCACTTGTTGATTCCCTTATATATTTGTTTGACTGGTTTTTCTTTGTTCTACTTGGCAACAAGTAGAATTGCTGTTTAACTGAATTGGCCGGCTTTGCCGGCCAATCAGTATTAAACCAGATCAAAATAGGCTGGTTCGTCTAACCGCAGAAAAATTTAGATGGCCAGTTCGTTAATTCAGCTTTAGTATTTTGCCGTGCGTGATAAAAGGGGATAAAACCCTGAGATTCGGAGCCGCTGTGTCACAGCAAGTTTAATGTCACACTGCCTTTTAGATTGTAAGCTTCTTGGAGCAGGGATCCAATTACCTAGTGTTTCATTATATGTTGGTATTTTCTTATTGTCTTTTCCCCAAAATTGTACTGTGCTGCATTTTCACACCATAAAAAACACAAGTTAATAATAATCAATACTAATTAGGCTGCGCTTATAGAGCCAGCGGCGGCGACTGATGATGTCACCCGTCGCCATTGTGAAAGTTGTATTTTATGTTCTGGAGATGCCGCTGGCTGCAAGGCCAGTGATGTCAGCAAGGGGGAAGGCAGACGGGCGGAGAAGCTCCCTGATTGGCTTATATCCAGTCACATGTGGAGATCATTTAAAAAAAATCAAATTCCAATGACCAGAATTTTGCAAGCGCTGTAGCGGTCGCTTCCACTATAAGCGCCGGTGATGGCAACAATGCATTAGATTTGATGCGATGTTGCGTCGCCGTCAGCGCTGGCTTAGTCAGAGTACAGGAAACCGTGTTCTTCTAAATTTATACCTCAGGGTTTGATGGTACAATAATGTCTCAGTTGTAGAGTAACCTGAAAGGATTTGTATACCAGGAATATACAGGCAAAATAGCACTGCCATTTTATATCAGAAGTGAATGAACACTTTCTGCAAAATTAAGATTTATCCAACAATAATATGGTTTACAACCAGTAAGAAACTCTTCATTGTACAAGGTTATGCAGATAACATGAACACCTTATTCCATAGATAATGGCTGCCTGTGGCGGTAATTCCTCTTAAGGCAAAGGGCACATTATATACATTATATACACCCACGGTATCTGCTGCTGAAATGATGCAGACACCAAGGGATGTAAAAAAAAAAAAAACTGCCTCTGAAAAGTGTGTGTCTGCAGCCATGTAATGAGAGTTCAAACGCTGCGTTAATATATATCTATATCAGAGCCCAGTAACCCCTCAGCTCTGTAATGGGTCACATGCACCTCAGGCAGGGATAGGGTTAAACTGTCACATCCTGCACCTTGTGTTAGAGATGTAACTTGTTATGATGCAATTCCATGATCCTGAATGGACATTACAGTATATACTGTAGTGAGAAACTAACCATGTGGCAGTAACCCAGTACTGACAACCTGCAGCCCCTGTATAAAAGAGAGTGTTTTAGCAGTACCAGGAGGTGTGTTATATACAGGACTCCCTGCACAGCTTTTGGGGATAATCTAAGGCTAAGGCCCCGCTCCCTCAGTCAGCGCGCCCGCACTGCATGCAGGCAGCGTGCGGAGAGGCAATTGACCGCTACCTGCGGTCTGTAGGGAGCAGGAGCCGGAGCGGGCGTGGTTTGAGCGGGGGGATACATGGTTTGAACGGAGGGCTCTTGTGCTGTCGTATCCCCCCCGTCGGTCCCTCTCTTACTCCCGGAGCCCCTCGCATTCTGAAGCAGGAGTCCCAGGGGCGAACAGCACAGAGGGGACACACACACACGGGGGGGTGAATCGTAATGGGGGGTTGGATCGGAAGGGGGATCGGAGGAACAGAAGGGAGAAATCGGAAGGGGGGGGGGGGGGTTGGGGAGAAATTGGATTGGCTGCTGGGATCCAATCCGTGATTGGTTCCGTTGCATGTCACGACTCGCCGAAACCACAAGCTCCTTGTAGCTCCAGCTGGCTTACGCATCACAGCACGCAGTCAGCCATGCCGGAAGGAGCCAGCGGGGACCTCCAGGACTGGAGGAAAGGGGCTGGTGGTCCACAGCCGCCGCCGGACCAAAGCCTAACATGGATGACACTTATTTTGTCACTTAACATTTATTTTAGCTCCACCCACTCCAAACTGCCAATGACAAGCCTTCATGAACATTCCAGGTAGAAGCTTCCTACCCCCAATTAACCCCTTCCAAACTCTTATTCCTCTCCAGCAATCAGGATCAAAACAAATTAAGCAGAGTGCAGGAAAACAGCATTATACTGAATCTATACCTCAGGGTTTGACGATACAATGTGTCAGATGTACAAGTCTGACAACGGATGTTTATACCACAAATACACTCAAACTAGTACTGCAGTTTTATATCAAAAGTTAACTCTTCCTGAAAATATTAACAGATTTATCCAACTTTATAAACCATATTACCAGTAAAGCTTAATTTATCATTAGGGATGTAACCCTAACACCATACTAAAACCAGAACTAAAAAGAAGGTTTTATGTGGCCTAAAAGATGCACAGGGTGTGTGTGTGTGTAACAAGTAAAGATGAGATGCTTAATGTTGTCTCTGAATACTATGCATTGTTTAGCAAAAAACCTATTGATCCTGTAGAAATGGGCAATTATCTGGGACCTATTAACGTCCCATCAGTTTCTGAGGATGACCTGATAGGCTTAGACTCCCAAATCACAGCAAGGGACGTGTCTAACGCAATTAAGACCCTCTCAGGTAATAAAACCCCCGGGGCAGATGGAATCACTGCTGAATGTTATAAAGTTTTCCGTGAAGTTTTAGCAGATATATTGGCAAACGTTTATAATGCTTCTCTGGGAGGGATAGGTCTCTCTCACTCCCAGCGTGAATCCCTGTTAACCTTATTATATAAGAAAGGGGATCCGAAAGAATCAAAAAGTTGGCGACCAATAGCCTTACTAAACAATGATTCGAAGATCCTTATAAATCGGATGAGTAACGTCGCTGAGAAGTTGATAGCGAGTTCCCAATCCTGTGCCATTAAGGGAAGGAACATCGCTAATAACTTAATTAACATCAGGGAGATGTTTGAGATGGGCAGGAATGGAGGTTTATCGGGGTACCTGTTAAATCTTGATTAGGCCAAAGCCTTCGATAGGGTGGATCATGACTATCTTTTTAACTCTGGAAAGATATGGTTTCCCAGATACTTTTGTGGAGAAACTGGCTCTGCTGTATGAAGGAGCTTATGGAAGACTGGTCATTAATGGCTGGGTAGGGGAATCTTTTCCCATAAAGTCGGGTGTTAGACAGGGCTGCCCGCTGAGCCCCCTATTATATATCTTCTCCATAGACCCCTTTTTAAGACACCTGGAGCAGAACAGTCACATTCAATGTGTTAAAAGCGAGACATTACTTATTTGCTGAGAGAGAAAGGCGGTTTGGGAATGGTGAACCCTGTATTATTTCTCTAATTTTATGTTTTAATTTGAATTCTCAACAGAGATGACTAGTTTTTTCATATATATTTTAGGAAGTGGGTGCCCCCCCCTTAAAACCCGGCTAGATGGCAAACCTGTTAAAAGAATTATTGTAAAAGATGTATATATGCCAGAATGAGGATTATGTACAAATTCTTATGTAGCGGTCATGTAAAATGCCTACAGTCATCTCTCCTGTTGGCAGTAAGGCCTGGTAAGTGTGGGCATGCCAGCAGTAATTATGGAGGTTTCCCCTCACACCCTGGTGGGGTGCCCTGTGTATGGCTGGGACTGGTCACATGCTCTGACTCCATGGTTAGTGATGTCAGAGGTGTGTCAGCCTCAGAAGCTTACATAAGGCACAGCACTGTGTCTAAAAGTAGTTGCTGTCTAGTTCAAGTCCAGTTGAGGAAGAGTTCTGTCAGTTATGTAAAAGTAACTCCATGGGAGGCTGTGTCCAGGGACCTGGCACAGGACAGTGATTCCTGCGGGAATAAGTGAATCCCTGATCTAGGTGACATACCTATCTAAAGGGAGCACGGGCGAGATGATCGGCTGAATATACCCATTGTGGAGGGCAGCTATGCCCACCGTGACAATAAAGATGGAGCTGATCAGAGAAACCCCTGTGTGTGAGAGTCCCATGATTATACAGGAGGTTGCACCACCGAGGAGTTCCTCGTCAGGATCATCCCCATGCGGACGCAGGGACCCTGGTGAGGTGGAGGCGCTGCACTGGAACTAGGTGAGACTCAGCACACTACCTCAGCTGCCTGTCTGACGGGTCCTCCCCACACACCATCATGCAGGAGACTCAGGAGTCCTGTAGCCAACAGGTGCACCATCAGGCATATCTACACTGTAATGGGGTCCGGTTAGACCACAGGGGCCAATGTGAGATTGGGTGGGTCAGGCCGGGCCAGAAATACCGTTACATTTGGAGGCGCTGCTGAGATCAGATCTGTCATCAGGACAGGCTCTATCTAGGCACACTGGGAAACAGGGAGAGTGTCTGTTGCCACTTTGTGCTGCGTAGGGACGGACCTAGGGGTGGTCAGGGGGCTGACGGGATATTGTCAGTTCGCAGGGACAACCTAGGGGCCTGAAGGGAGTGAGGGGTCTGGAGCCGGGTTATAGCTGACCGAGTCACCTTGAGGCAGTGCTAGTTGGTAGGATGCCAGAAGGGATAGCCTGTTAACTTGGTCAGGAGTCCTGGAGAGGGTCTGCGCTAGGCTGACCAAGACAGGTAGACGCCCCAAGTACTGCATGGCAGAGCCAGAGTACCTAGCCCATTCCAGACACTCACCGTAGGGAGCACAGACTGGGAGGAAGGAGCCACAGCAGACACTGAGAGAGTGAGCCTAGCCTGAGGTAGTGCAACACTGGGTCACACCTAGATAAGGTACACATGTGGTGGTGCATCTGAAGCTAATCTTTATTGTACCGGTGTGGTGGCTGCCCCGCAGAGTGGAGCCCCATGTACGACAACTGTTACGAGAGAGTGGAGGATCCGCGTGGTGCGGAGAACATGAAATGGCGGACAGAGGCTGATGGGGAGGGCACCCGTGGCGTGCAACCCACTGAAGAGCAGACTGTCGCCGAGTTGTCATTGACCAGGCTGCTCTGGAGCGGAGCGAAGGCTATGGCTGCCCCGTTTTTATCCTGTATGGGACAGCGAGGGGCCACCCTTGAAGAGTGTGAAGAAATTGTTATAATTGGGGGTGAACCCCGTGAGGAGAGCAAACAGATGGACTTTGTGGGCTCAAAAGTCAACCAAAATGGCGGTTCCCGCTTGCTAGGGAAACCGCATGGGACAGTTACAGAAAATGTGGCTGGTGCAGGACTTGCAAAAAGCTGGCCGGGAATGGCGCGAACAGCAGAGCCCCGCCCTGAAGGGGGGCATGGCGCGAAAGCTAGGGCTGCGCCGGGATGGACAGTGACTAATTCAGCCCCTGTGCTGAGTCAACCGTTGAGTTTATGGGACCCTCCCCTGATTTCTACCAGGGGGAGTGACTTTCAATTATGGCCTGTGGGGATGCACCCACTGGGCCCAGGGACTGATATTCAGACGGCGCCACTACAAAAAGTAGTTCCGGCCGTGGAGGTGAATTGCAAGAAAGGATACTTTGTGCAAAAAGCTGCTGCAAGGAGAAGGCGGGAACTAGCCGCGGGAAAAGACTCCAGCTCTGAGGAGGAATCTGGCGCGAAAACGCAGACCGCGCCCACCAGGACTGAGAGAGGTGCGGCCTTAATTAAGGGGCATGATATTCCCCTGTGGGACCCGCCCATTATTGCAACCCCTGGGGGCGGGTTCCAGCTCTGTCAGAGAAGGGAGGAGCCGAAACAGGGAGTGGCGGATCCAGCAACTTCCATCAGTCAGTTGCGAGGAACCACTGAGAAGGAGAGACCTGTACAGGAAGTGGCTCCTGTAAAGAGAATGGCCTGCTCCTCCACTGTGGGCACAATGGTCTCTACACAGCCCTACTCAGTGCCCGGCGGGGTGCTAGTAGTGAGGGTGGCCAATACCGAGACGGTGGTTGGGCTATGCCTACAATGCGGGCTGCCCGGAGGCACGGTCAACACGGCGGCACGTTGCCCTCATTGCGGGACTTTGTACCTGTGGCCTATGCCCACATTCATTCCTATACAGCCTGCTGACCCCCCGGTGGACGTGACAAGGCGCTCCGCCGAGTCCCCGGGCGCGCTATGGATCAACCGCGCGAGTCCCGGAAACAAGGGACTGGAGCCGGTCAAGTCGGCTGGGTCACTGGCGATTGAGGCGGCTGAATCAACCCCCGCGTTCGGGGAAAAGAGACTGTCACCCTGCCCGGAGACCCCTAAGTCCGGGCGAGGGGATTACTCAGACGAGGACCTCCGTGAGCTGGCGGTAGTAAAAACGGAGCTGAAAAGGCATACCGGGAGAACGACACCCCGTGGGGTGAGTGGCAGGACGTCCCCCGCAGATCGGCGATCCGACCGACGGAGTCCCGCCATCCCAGGACCTGGCGGAGATGGGAGAGAGACGCCTACACCCCTGCGGACGGGTAAGCCAAGCAGCCCTATTACTTACTTGGTTGCAGCAGACGGCGAAGCGCTGGAAGGGCCGCGCCAGGCCCAAAGCGCACGTGGAGAGACGGCATCACTTCCGGTGGCGACGGCGGAGCAACCGGATGTCGTCATAGAGGAAGAGATCCCGCATGGGGGTCCCACGCGAGATGGCGACGCTTCCGGTTCCGGGGAGGACGTCACTTCCGGTGGCGACGGCGGAACCCAGGAAGAAAAAGCAGCGACGCTTCGGCGATCGGGGGAAGGTCCCCGATCACTTACAAGGCCCAGAAATTGGAGAGACGATCTCAGGACTGAGGAGGGTGAGACATCATCCTTGGACCAGTCTACGGACAGCCAGGAGCGGGTCGTAACCCCGTGGGGTCCCGTTCCGTGCCCCTATGCCCAAACCCCCGCCATAGTTAATACCCCTACCCCCATCACACGGTCACCGGGTTCACCGCCTAGCCTGGAGTACGTGGACAATTCACCGGGGGGGAGAGGGAAGACGGACTGGGGAAAGACAGCGCAGTGGCGCTACGGAGGGCGATTCACGGGGAGGGGGAGAATTGAGGGTAGCAGATACAGCACCCCAACCGGCATTAAAGGCTCCGGGGTCCTCGAGGTGGTTCAACTCGCGATCCACAAGGTCGTCAGGGGTATTTTCATTTGACGACGACAGGGAACCAGGGCCTAACCCATTTAAGGAGACCCGGTGGTGGGCCCCGCTATTTGAAGGGTACTCCGCGTGGATGGACCGTACTCGGTTCCTCATCCGGCGGGAGGACGTGGTAGATTTCTGGTGGAAAGAGGGAGAGTTTACACCCGAGCAGAGGGACAGGGAATTACAGAAGAGGTGGTTCCAGCTGGAGCGTAGAGACATAGCGCCCATGTGTCCTGACACACTGTCAGATCCAGTCGATCCTGATGAGCCCCTATCATGGGTGTTACCTGGGAGGGCAGGTAATGCTGATCTGACCAGGGTCAGTAGGGCGGAGAGGGCTATAATAGTCAAATATAAAAAATCCCATGGGTTGGAGTATCCCTATGTTCCGGAGCCCCTGATGGATGAAATTGAGGACAATAGGGAAAAGTGGCTCCAAGAGACTATAGAGCTGTATTTAGTCAATAGGGGGAGCGCCATTGTAGGTAAGAAGGCGGAAGAAAGGATAGACACCCTGATGCGAGTGTGGAGCATAGGGAGAAATGTCCACAAACATAGGGTGACCTATAGGCCAGAGAGAGGATCGCCTAGGCATTACTATGTCACGGTCCTGGATATGGGTAACAGGGAGGTGAGGAAACCCGACCCAGATCACTATTTTTAGGGGGTACTAACGCATCACGCGGGTCTGTGGCTGCTGGTCGGGGCGGGCTTGGCGGATGACTGTATTCATGTGTGATGTTAATTATGTTTTCCGTTACAGTGCTTCCTGGAAAGAGGTATACAAATTTAGGTCCCAGCGAGGACGATGGGATTCACCAGGGGGAGAATGTAGCGGTCATGTAAAATGCCTACAGTCATCTCTCCTGTTGGCAGTAAGGCCTGGTAAGTGTGGGCATGCCAGCAGTAATTATGGAGGTTTACCCTCACACCCTGGTGGGGTGCCCTGTGTATGGCTGGGACTGGTCACATGCTCTGACTCCATGGTTAGTGATGTCAGAGGTGTGTCAGCCTCAGAAGCTTACATAAGGCACAGCACTGTGTCTAAAAGTAGTTGCTGTCTAGTTCAAGTCCAGTTGAGGAAGAGTTCTGTCAGTTATGTTATAGTAACTCCATGGGAGGCTGTGTCCAGGGACCTGGCACAGGACAGTGATTCCTGCGGGAATAAGTGAATCCCTGATCTAGGTGACATACCTATCTAAAGGGAGCACGGGCGAGATGATCGGCTGAATATACCCATTGTGGAGGGCAGCTATGCCCACCGTGACAATAAAGATGGAGCTGATCAGAGAAACCCCTGTGTGTGAGAGTCCCATGATTATACAGGAGGTTGCACCACCGAGGAGTTCCTCGTCAGGATCATCCCCATGCGGACGCAGGGACCCTGGTGAGGTGGAGGCGCTGCACTGGAACTAGGTGAGACTCAGCACACTACCTCAGCTGCCTGTCTGACGGGTCCTCCCCACACACCATCATGCGGGAGACTCAGGAGTCCTGTAGCCAACAGGTGCACCATCAGGCATATCTACACTGTAATGGGGTCCGGTTAGACCACAGGGGCCAATGTGAGATTGGGTGGGTCAGGCCGGGCCAGAAATACCGTTACACTTAAATATATGTAAAGTAACTGCTCTGGAAATTACTTCTGTTCCCAGAAAAAAAAAATTGTACTGGGTAGTATTGAGCAGAATAAGTGTCTCGCAATTAGATCTGAAACACTGTGATTTAGAGGACCAGAAAGAGGCCTTACAGAATCTATTAGACCCAAGAATCCCTCTTTGGGTGCAGGATACCGTCTGGTCGACTTTCCATGGGCGTCTTTATGTAAGAGCAAATTTAAAATATAAAAACATAGCAGATAGGAACTGCCCCCGAGGTTCCTGTGCTGGGATCTTGGAGACGGTGGAGCACCTCCTCCTGGAGTGCCCTACGCAGTGGAGATGTGGGAAGGCATGGCCGCCTCATTACGGATGAAAGATATAAAAGGTCAAAACTATTGTGAGAGTATATGGTGTGTTTAGGGATCACTTGCAGGGTTACAGCGGTAGCACAGTGGTGTTAATCAATGCACTGAAATACAGGTTGTGGATCACCCGCAGTCTTCTCTCCACAGAAAAGGTTCTTGTGCCTGTAACCTGTGCAGTTGAACAGGTTATGGAGCAGATAAAGAAAATAAAGCAGGGGGAGACAGTCAGGTGGGATACAAAGTCCTGGGAGAGAAGATGGGCGGGTGTTCAGATATAAGTGTGGAAATATTTTCTGTATACAGTGTAAATATTCTGGAAAAATTTTAATTTAAGTTTGTTGCTTTTGTATTGATATGTTTGTAAATAGGGTATTTTTTATTTATAAAAAACAAAACATAACACCATACTACAGGCACAGGGCACATTATATACGCCCAATATCTTCAGCTTCCATTCAGTAACACGGAAATGCAGACACCAAGGGATGTGAAAATCCAACTGCCTCTGGAAGTAGTGTGTCTGCAGCCCATGTAATGAGACCTCAAACCCTGCATTAATATATCTATATCAGAGCCCAGTAACCCCTCAGCTCTGTAATGGGCCACAAGCACCTCTGGCAGTGATAGAGTTAAAATGTCAGAACCAGCACCTTGTTAGAGATTTAATATGTAATGATGAAATTTTATTATCCTGAATGGACATTATTATATACTTTAGTGAGAAACTAACCATGTGACAGTAACCCAGTACTGGCAACCTGCAGCCATTGTATAATAGAGAGGGTTTTTAGCAGTGCCAGGAGAGGTGTGTGTTATATACAGGACTCACTGCACATCTCTTGATCTTAATCTAAAAATGGATTACACTTATTCTCAGTTAGCCCAACTAACCAAGTTATTTTAGCTCCACCCATTTTACCCAAACTGCCAATGGCAAAAGCTTACCTGAACATTCCATGTGGAAAGCTTCCCGCCCAAAATTATTAACCCCTTCCTAACTCTGCTTACTCCTCACCAGCAATCAGGATCCAAACTAGTTAGGCAAAGTGCAGGGAACAGCGTTTTGCTGAATCTATACCTCAGGGTTTGGTGACATATGCAACACAGCACTGCAGTTTCATGTTAAACGTTAATATAGTTTGTAACCAGCAAGGACTTTCTCCCACTACCATTACGGATGTAACCCTAACACCATACTATATTACAGGTAATGGCTGCCTGTTGTGGAAACTCCTTCCCCTTTATTTAAGACACATTATATACACACCTGGTATCTGCTGCTTCCATTCAGGTAACACTGAAATTATGCAGACACCAAGGGATGTGAAAATCCAACTGCCTCTGGAAGAAGTGTGTCTGCAGCCCATGTAATGAGACCTCAAACCCTGAATTAATATATCTATAATCAGAGCCCAGTAACCCCTCAGCTCTGTAATGGGTCACATGCACCTCTAGCAGTGATGGGGTTAAAATGTCACAACCTGCACCTTGTGTTAGAGATGTAACTTGTGTAGCCATGTGTAAAATTGGTGTACAGATCTTTCATGCTGGCAGTAATCCTGGTAAGTAGGCAGGGTTGCCAGTAACTATCATGGAGGTTTGCCCTCAAACCCTGGGGAAGTGTCATATGTAGCAAAGGAAGTGACAACATGCTTTGTGTCCACTGTTTGTGACATAGAGGTGGGTCTTTCTGGAGTCTATATATTACACAGAACTGCCTAAAGTTAGTCAGTTCTAAGTTGATCTAAGGCTTGTTTTATGTTCGAGTGAAGTGTCTGCAGCAGTTCCAGTCAGAGTCAAGTGCAAGCTGATTACACACTGTCCAAGGACCTGGCACAGCTGGTGGTCTCCATTAGGGGAGAGGTGGAGAGCAACTAATTAAGAGAGGAGAAACCTTCTGCATGGAGTACCTCAAAAGAAATGAGCGGCTAAGTACGACCGCTATGATGGGCAGTCTGCCAGAGGAGATGACATTAAAGATGCCCTGGTTCAAAAGATTACCAGGAAGATGCACCAAGAAGGAGTTCGCCGTCAGATACTCCTCCCTGCTGCCGTAAGGATCCTGATGGGGTGGAGGCGCTGTACCAAAATGTGAGTAGGACTCAGAACACTACCTCAGACGCCTGTCATGGTGATATTCCCCATTACCAACCAGCGGGAGACTCAGGAGTCCTGTTGCCAGCAGGTGCACCACAACACATACATGTAATTGGGAGCAGATTACACCCACAGGGGCCAATACGAGATTGGGTGGGGGTGTGCAACCGTTACACTTGTAATGATGCAATTCCATGATCCCCAATAGGAATGATACTGTAGTGCATTTAGAACAAACTGACCCCATGTGGCAGTAACAGAACCAGTAATGCTACAATCATGTTATAATCATGTTATAATGCAGTTAGTGAATGTTTTAGCAGAGCCGGGGAGAGGTGTGTTATATACAGGACCCCTCAGTAAGTCACAGTGTTACTATCAGAAAATAACCCCTTCCTGTGCTAAGGCTCAAACACAGCACCATATATACATTAAACCTACAGGATATTATTACTTCCATTCCTTAACACACAGCAAAATATATATATATATATATATATATATATATATATATATATATATATATATATATATATATATATATATATATATATATTAGTATTAAAACGAGATTGGACAAAAGCACAACCACCAGCACAAATGAATTGGCACTAATATATAGTGAGGAGTTAAAAGAAATAAATTAATGTTCTCTGATTCTCAGTAGCTAGTATGAGTCCTAGACTAAATACCAGTGATGGTAATGGGCTAGGGAAAGGTGGAGTGAGAGCGCCACCTGGCTGCTAGTTATATGGAGTATGATAATGTCACTGAAAACCCCAGTGTGGCTTGGTGTAGTAATGACCACTTCTACTGAAACAGCTGAACAGGAAAAAGAATCCGGAGGTAAACATGTTAACTGTATAGCTGTAACGGCCGATGGTAAATTAGCTTGAGCACTACAGTATATGAGTGTTAAAACAGAAGAGAGCGCACCCTGTATAGTGATATAACAACACAGTGTTTAGTTACATAGATGAACACCTAAACTTGTGCTTAGGTAACAGATTTACTTGTGTTGGTATATTCATTAACACCTCGTGATAATTAATGCTGAACATAAGTTAGCATATTGGGGGGTATAAATACAGACAGCTGAAGCGATGTGTTATTCACACCACTGTTCAGATACTCAATGTGCTTGCCTGCTCAGCGTGGTACACACACACACACGAAAAAGAATAGCTGAACCATCCTAGGGTAAATGTATAAAACCCTGACTGTATAACTAGCAGCTGACTATATAGTGGCAAGTGTAATTAACTAATTGAGCTAGTCAGAACATAATTAGCTTATTAAAAAAGTGTAGTAAAACATGAACAAGCAATGCAATTGGATATCTTGATACAAAATCAAGATTGGCTGCAAATGTAGCTTAAAGATCACTTAGTGACTGTTGTGGTGTAAATGTTATATAAAACACAAGGAGTTAAGTAGTACACCCACTAAGGGTGAATACTGTAATTTATTTCCGTTTCATTGGTCTAATAAGACCCCCTACTGGAAATCAACTTCAATAAGGTCTTTGGCAAACCTGGTGTTAACCTGATATATCTCAAACCCCTTAATCATAGTCTTAATCATACAGTCAAGTATTAACTTGAGCACTTTATAAATGCCAAAAAGCACACCCCATGTAGTGATACATTTACACCAGTTATTAGTTATTAAATGAACACCTGAACTTGTGCTTAGGTAACTGATTGCATGGTCAGCTTGGTGTATTCATGAACACCCGTGATAATTAATGCTGAACCACAGCTGTAAGCATGCAGTTATAGCACAATAGGAGGTTTAGATGCAGAAACAAATGTAGCGATATTATTCACACCACTCTTTAGCTACTTCATGCACTTGCCTGCTCAGCGTGGTGTATTCATGAACACCAAAGTTACATAGCTGAGAGGACCAATGATCACTAGCTAAGATATATATATATATATATACACACACAAATGTATCTGCAGAGGCATTTGGGTGCAAATAGGAACGTTTAACTTGTCTGTCTCCCTATTCTGTTCATCACTCCTTTATACAAGCTGGCATGGATCCACTACATCAGCCCTGGGATGAAAACCAGTCCTGTTGAGGTATCAGCTAACTGCTGAGCAACCAAACCCCTTTGAGCAGGTACAAACCCTGTCAAATCCATAAAGACTGTTCTACCTTCCTTGTCACTGTACCTCCTGTCCCTCATGATAGGGGGGCGGGAATAGGGGTGTTAAAGAAATGTTTTCTTATTGTCCATCGATATTAATTTGCTCTGGTTGACCATGAGAAAAAGAGGTCACATTGGTTACAGGCGTGTCATCCTGAGTGTATTGAATTTAGATCTTCCAAAGAACTTGAACTGATACCACCATGACTAGACATGCCAGTGCAAGACTTAAAGCATGCGGTTTGTGTCTCTGAATAAATATAAAACAAAGAATTTGATCCATGGACTTGACTGAGATGTGAGACCCATTTACACGACATCCTTCCCCTTTATTTAAGGCACAGGGCACATTATATAAGCCCAATATCTGCGGCTTCCATTCAGGTAACACTGAAATGCAGACATCAAGGGATGTGAAACCCCCAAATCTGCCTCTGAAAATTGTGTGTCTGCAGCCTAGTAATGAGACCTCAAACTATGCACAAGTATTACTATATCAGAGTCTATTAATCCCTCACCTCTGTAATGGGTCACAAGCACCTCTGGCAGTGATAGGGTTAAACGGTCACACCCAGCACCCTTGTGGCAGAGATGTAACTTGTAACACTTAATGCTCCCAAATAGTAATTATAAACTATATTGCAATTACTGTGCAACAAACTAACCACATGTGGCAGAACCTGGAAACTTGCAATCATGTTATAATGCAATGTGAATGTTTTAGCAGTGCCAGGAGAGGTGGGTTTTATGCACAGAACTTCCTCAGTAAGGCACTGTGTTACTATTATAAGGTAACCCCTCCCGGTGCTAAGGCTCAGACACAGCCCCATATTATAACCTTAATCCCACAGGATAGTATTACTTCCATTCCCTAACACACAGCATCTGTTGCTCTCATTTGCCTTTTACTAAACACAAGTTACTAAGTAAACCCATCTGTCCGTTCATGTTAACTCCATTACAAACCCTATAGTAACATCTCACAGCCTCTAACCCAGCCTCCCCATTCCCACACACACAGAGACTGAGGGCTGACCGTTCTGTTCTGACTGACAGATTAAATCTGTCAGTGGTGATATTGGATACCGAGGCTTGAGCCTCATTACTCCAAGTTCTCTTGTTGAGTGTATTGTCGCACTCTTTAGGAAGCTTCTTGATCTGTGTTACTTGCCACAGTTGAGTTGGTTTCACAGGTTCAGCGCTGTGATGGGTCGTGGGTAGCGGTCAAATGGGTTTGCAGAGATCGCAGCAAGCTTCTTGATCAGCGGGTTTGAGTTCTGGTCCAGTTCCTTGTAGAATTTCTTGTTGAGCTTCTTTAGATGTTCATCTAACATCTCGATACCCAGTTCCCTATGAAGGTCTGCTATTCTTGTAGGAAGTGGAGCGTTGGACGCAATCCGCAGCGCCTTGTTCTGTAATTTTTGGAGAGATGATCTTTGATGTTGGTGGCAACCACTCCACACCGGGGAGGCGTATGTCATTGTGGGTCTAATGATCGCCTTGATCACATTGACTTTGCTCTTGATGGGCATGGTCCTTGTCTTCAGCAGAGGGTACAGTGCTGCCAGCTTGGTTGTTGCCTTCTGTTGAATCTTCTCAATGTGGTTTCTCCAGCTTAGTTTGCTATCTAGGATTACACCTAGGTAAGAGCTGTTTGGCTCCCATTTGACAGCCTCTCCGTTGAGGGTGATTGGCGGGTGTGCCTTGATCCTCTTTTTGGTAAACAGTGTAGCTGTAGTCTTGCTGGAGTTCAGTCCTACTTGCCAGTCGCTGTACCATGTTGATAGCATGTCTAGTGCTTTCTGGATGTTCTTAGCTACTTCTTTCTCTCTGAAGGACTGGGAGATGACTGCCACATCATCTGCGTAGAGTGCCAGTTGAGTCTTGTGGAGGTCTGTGGGGATGTCATTCATGAAGAGGTTGAACAGGAAAGGTCCCAGGACTGATCCCTGTGGCACGCCTGCGCGGATGGGGCGTGTTGTTGAGAGCTCTTCCCGCACAGCCACGTGGAATGTGCGCTCCCGCAAGTAGCTTGCAGTCAGCTTAATCAGGTAGTTTGGGAATTTCAGGTTGATCATTTTGTGCAGTAGTCCTTCATGCCAAACTCTGTCAAACGCTTTGGCCACGTCCAAGAAGACAACTCCAGTTGATTTGTGGATGTTGAATCCATGGCTTATTATGTCAACGACTCGCAGCAGCTGATGGTTGGTTGAGTGGTCCTTCCGGAATCCAAATTGCTCCTTTAGTAGAATGTTTTTACCAGAGGCAAAGTGGCGGAGGCGCGTAAGAATAACTTTCTCCAGGAGTTTCGATAGTCCAGAGAGCAGGCTTATCGGACGGTAGTTTGCAGGATCCCTCAGTGGTTTTCCAGGCTTTGGAAATACAATGACCTTGGCTTCCTTCCAGGATTGAGGAAAGTGCTGGAGCCGCATGCATGCATTGAAGATTTCTGTGAGGCATTCCATGGCTGCCGGCGGAAGCTTCTTGATGGCCAGGTTGGTAATTCCGTCACTTCCTGGTGCTTTGCCATTTGCCAGCTTTTCTGCAAGTTGCGTTATCTCAGTCCTGGTGCATCCTTCAAGGGTTTCCGCTTCGGTCTCTGGTAGGTGCTCGGTAAGATGCCTGTTAACTCCTTGCTCAACTTCCCGTGCTATTTTGCTGGCTTGGTTAGGCCTAAAAGTTGTCTCCAGTGTGTCAGCGAGAACCTCTGCCTTGTCCTTGTTGCTACATGCCAGGTGGGTCTGGCCCTGGATAGGTGGATTAGGCTCCTTCTTCCCGGTCAGGCGTCAGGTCATTCTCCAAACAGAGTTGTCGGATTCCTTCAGCTTGGCTGCTGCGGCCTCCCACCTCTCCCCCCGGTGTTGGCTGATTTGCTGTCGCAGTAGTCTGGCAAGTGAGTTGTACTTTACCAGAAGGTCAGGTGTGCGGAACTTCTGCCACTGGCGTCGGGCCCTGTTTTTCTCAGCAATCGCTTGCTTGATCCCGCTCGGTAGGTCGTAGATGGAGCAGCGTTTGGGCATCTGTTTCGGGACGCTGTGCTCTATTGCATGTTGGACTGCGGTAGTAAAGGTGTTAACAGCATCATCAATGTCTCCGTTGGTGTCCAAGGGGCGGGGATTTGTGATGTTGCTCAACTCTTCTTTGTACAGGCTCCAGTTCGCCCTGGTGAAGTTGTACCTGGGTGTTTGCTGGTGGGTTTCCATCTCGTCGCCTACAGTAATGGTAACTGGGTTGTGGTCTGAGGTCAGTTCCGCCAGGGTTTCCAACTGGACAGAATGTTTCACGTTCTTCAGTAAGACAATGTCCAGGACATCCGGTGTGTGGCTTGCAGTGCCTGGGTAGTGGGTGGGTTCTGTAGGGCCAGCCACTACAAAGTCACTCTCCTTTGAGTAAGCAAGAAGAGCTTGTCCTCTGGAGTTTGCTGTCCTTGAGTTCCAGCACCGGTGTTTGGCATTTAGGTCTCCCCCGATGATGGTTGGGACAGTGGAGTCCAGCAGAGCTTCCAAGTCTCCCAAATGTAGCTTCACCTTAGGGGGGCAGTAGGTGGCAATTAGTCGCAGTGGTCCTGTTGCAGTCTTTAGCTGTACTCCAGTGGCTTCAATACTCCGGAGGGGTGGTAGTGCAATCTCATTATGGCTGACCCGTGTGTTAACAATCACAGCCGTCCCACCACCTCTGGCTCCTGTTGCCCGGTCGGTACGGTATACCCTGTGGTTCGCCAGGCTTAGTTTTTGGTTTCCTTGAAGGTGGGTCTCCGAGAGCAGAGCTGCGCATACATTCCTCGATTCCATCAGGTGAAGGAGTTCATCTGTCTTCTTGCTGATACCATTTGCATTCCACATCACGATGACAGAACTGCGTTTAGATGTTGCTGCCATGGTGGTTAGTTTCTGTGCTCCTGAGAAGGGCCGGGATGAGATTCGCTATCATTGTCACAATGAGGTGAATATCCATTCTCGCAATAGCGCTCGCTATTTTAAGGATGATCTCTAGCCAGTTTGTTGGGCTTGCGGTTCCGCCTGCGGGGTCCGGGTTGGCCGCCTCAATGGGGTTGGTGGATGGTGTCCTGAGAGTTTCCGCGTAGGTCTGTCCGTCTGGGTTTTGCATCCTCTGGGTGGATGCCGTGCCTTGGTCTGGGATCAGGTATTCTGTGGTCCTCTGTCTCTCCGGCGCCAGGCGGGGAAGCTGGTATTGAGTAGTGGGTGTCTTCCTTGGTGCCTGCTCCATCAGGTGGGGTGTCCGCTTTTCCCGTTCCTCTTGCTTTGCTTTTGTGAGGTACGGGCAACCACGGTAGCTTGCCGGGTGTGGGCCTTTGCAGTTTGCACATGTCGCCGGCTCCTTCTTCCTATCTCGTGGGCATTCCTTGGAGTTGTGGTTCTCTCCACAACACACACAGCGTGGCTTCTGGTGGCAGAATGCAGAGGTATGCCCGAGCCGTTGGCAGTTGAAACACATGGTTGGGCCTTTTCTGCCCTTTGGCGCTTCTGTGGTTACCACACAGCTACAAAGCTTGGTAATCTTGGTAAGATCTGCAGGCTGGCTCTCCGGGGTTTCTGCCAGTGTGACAATAAACAAAGGGAACTTCTTGGTCTTGTCCACCGGGGATGTCAACTGGGCTACGCTCTTGACTGGAAGTCCATGTTCCGCGAGGTCGTGGGAAATCTCCCCCACGGAGGCGTTTGCTGGTAAGCCGCGAATTACAAATTTCTGGGGCTTTAGGCGCGTCAGTGGGAAGGTGTAGTATTCTATGCCCTGCTTTGCAAAGCAGTCCGTCAAGCTCCGGTAGTCGTCCACAGTTGTGGTAGTGATCTTTGCGTGGTTCGCCCGTGGTTTAACTACAAACGGGGAAGTGCAGTGTTCGGTGAGGATGTCGACAAGGTCCTTGTGGGTCTTCATATTCCTAACCATTACTGGTGGTATGCGAATCTTTTTGGGTGGGAGTGCAGTCTCTTCATCGTTGCACCTGGGCCCTGAGCAGTCATCGGCACCAGCAAGTGGCTCGAAGCGGTTTGATGTTTTGATGCCTTGGTCTTCCTTGTGCTTCTGCATCTTTGTCTTTGCTACCGATGGAGGGGAAGAACCATTGGAGCTATCAGAGTTTGCTCGCCCTCTCTTCTTCACTAAAGTGTAGTCCATGTCTTCTGCAGCATCATGTATTGCAGTCTCCATAGGTGGCACATTTGCCTCTGCCATAATAAGGCGCAGACCAGAGCCACGCACCCGCACGGCAGCGGGCACACGGCACAAATCAGAGCCACACGCACGGCGGCGGGCACACGGCACAAATCAGAGCCACACGCACGGCGGTGAGCACACAGACCCTGTTCTCTGAATCCTTTCAACCTGAGCTGCTGCTTGCCAAAGCTGTTGTTCCAGGTCGCCTGTTGCATATCAGGGTCCGACACGAGGACTACACGAGGACTACACGTTTAATTTCCTGAATGCTCCTGCCACCGGACCCCTGAGAAGGCAGTTCTTCGTCAGAATGTCTGAATACCTGGAGACAGTCGACGCTGACAAATACGTGGTGCTCGGGGGGGATTTTAACTGTACCCTCGAGGCTCGTAAAGACCGGAATGGTCCGGAGCCACACCCGTGTTCTGCGTCGGCCTTGCGGGAGGTCATCACCCGCTACTCCTTGGTAGACGTCTGGCGAGAACAACATCCTGAGGCATCCACTGAGTTCACCCATGTTAGGGTGTTTAGGGGTGAACGGATGTCCTGGTCCCGGATCGACAGGCTGTATATTTCCAGCCACAGCCTGTCGCGAGCCCAGTCCAGTGCCATTAGGCTGGCGCCGTTTTCAGGCCACAATTGTGCGTCCGTGACGGTGACGCTGCTACCTGCAGCACCCTCGGCCGCATATTGGCACTTCAACAATACGTTGTTGGAGGACAAGGGGTTTGCGACGACGGTCCGAGACTTTTGGATGGCTTAGAGAGGTTGCAGGTCAGACTTTGCCACGTTAGAGCAGTGGTGGGACGTTGGCAAGGTTCATCTGCGCCTCGTGTGTCAGGAGTACACAAAAGGTGCCAGCGGGCGGCGTGATGCTGAGATCGAGGCCCTCAGGGAGGAGGTACTCGATCTCGAGAAGCGGCTGTCTGTGGCAGGAGACCAATACCTGCAGAGTATGTACGTGGAGAGGAAGTGCACTCTCCGGGACTTGGAAGATCGGAGAGCTCGGGGGGGCGTATGTGCGATCCCGCATCAACTTCCTTCGAGAGATGGATCGCGGGTCGCACCTCTTCTACGCGCTGGAGAAAAAGAGGGGAAACCGTAGACATATCACATGCCTGTTGGCAGAGGACGGTACCCCTCAAACTGACCCGGAGAGCATCCAGGACAGAACCCGGAGATTCTATGTAGATCTTTTCTCTCCGGAGTCCATCCAGCCAGATAAATGCAGGGTCTTATGGGAGGGGCTTCCCACGGTCAGTGAGGATGGAAGGGAGCCGCTTGAGTTACCTTTGACTCTGGCCGAGCTCTCTGAAGCCCTCAGTCTCATGTCCCACGGAAAAGCGCCGGGGCTAGACAGGCTGACTGTGGAGTTCTTCCGGTTTTTCTGGGAGATGCTGGGACCTGATTTCACCGAGGTCCTAGCCGAAGCCCTTGAGATCGGTGAATTGCCACTTTCGTGTCGACGGGCAATACTGTCTTTGCTGCCGAAGAAGGGGGATCTCCGTCAGATCTCTAATTGGCGACCGGTCTCACTGCTCAGCACGGACTATAAGATCGTAGCCAAAGCGCTTTCGCTGAGGCTCAAGTCCGTGCTGGCAGAGGTGATTCGCCCCGACCAGTCCTATACTGTCCCGGGCCGGAGCATTCATGACAACATTTTTCTGTTCCGGGACCTGATGCACTACGCGCAGAGGACTGGTCTATCACTCGCCTTCCTATCCCTAGATCAGGAGAAGGCGTTTGACAGAGTGGATCACCGTTACCTTATGCAGACCCTGCGGGCGTTTGGCTTCGGCCCACAATTTGAGGGCTTTCTCCAGATGCTGTACGCCTCTGCAGAGTGTCTGGTGAAGATCAACTGGTCCCTGACGGCACCTTTTGTGTTTGGTCGGGGAGTACGTCAAGGGTGCCCCCTGTCTGGGCAACTGTACGCGCTGGCCATTGAGCCCTTCCTCTGCCTACTGAGGAGGAGGCTCACCGGGCTGGTGCTGCGGGAGCCCGACATGCGAGTAGTCCTGTCGGCTTATGCCGATGACATGCTCCTCGTGGCCCAGGACCTAGATGATCTAAAGCGGGCACAAGCGTGCCAAGAGGTCTACACCGCGGCCTCTTCTGCTCGGATCAACTGGTCCAAGTGCTCCGGCATATTGGTGGGTCCCTTACAGGTGGACTCTTTGCCCCCCATGTTTCGGAATGTCTCATGGGAGAGCGATACTCTCAAGTATCTGGGAGTCTGTCTGCTGCGGAGGACCGGCCCCAGAAAACTTCAGTGATCTTGAAGAACTGGTCATTGCTCGTCTGGGGTCATGGGTGTATCTGTCGAGAATGCTTTCCCTTAGGGGAAGGACCCTGGTGATTAATCAGCTGGTGGCCAGTCAGCTTTGGCACTGGCTGATAGCCATGGGTCCGCCCCCCGAATTTATCAACAAGATCCAGAGGAGATTGATGGATTTTCTCTGGATGGGGAAGCATTGGGTCTCTGCGGGAGTTGCGTGTCTCCCTTTGGAGGAGGGTGGACAGGGTGTGGTGTGTGTCCGCTCCCAGTTACACACTTTCCGCCTCCAGTACCTGCAGAGATACCTATTCGCAGATCCGTCTCCGCAGTGGTGCCAGCTGGCGACCTTTTTCTTTCGCCAGCTGCACAATATGAGGTATGACCGGCAACTTTTTTTCATCAGGCCCGAGGGTTTAGGTAGAAACCTCTCGGTGCTGCCGGCATACTACCGGGACTTACTGAAGGCCTGGAAACTGGTATCTGCGACCAGGAAGGGACAGGCGGTGGGAGTTGATTTCCTCGCTGAGCCCCTGCTGTAGAATCCGGCAGTGGGGTCTAGGATGTTGGATTCACCCTCTATTTGCCGCCGGCTAATCCTGGCGCAGGTGACCAGAGTCGGGGGATCTCCTGGACTATGAGCGACGGGACTGGGTAGGAGCAGAGGAGCTCACGCCCCGTATGGGTCTGCTTAGTGCCCGCGTCCCTCGTCGTTTGATCCAGGAGATTAAAGATGCCATCCACCCCGACTCACGCACCTTCATCGAGGGGGTATTGCAGACCGGAGAGCCTTGTCAACCTTTCAATCCTAGCTCTCCGGATCTTTGCGTGGAACCCAAACCACGGCAACCCCTTCGGGCTCCTCTTTCCCCCAACCTCAGCAGGTTGGGGGATATGTCCCCGGCATGTTGTTTTCGCGGCATGCCGAGGAAAGTCCTGTATTCTCTGGTGCTCCATATAGTGCACTACCTCGCCCTTGTCACCCGCCCAGATACCATCTGGAGGCGGGTATTTTTTGGGAACGAGGGCGAGAGACCCTGGTGGAGAGCTCTATTCAACTTTGGTTCCCCGTCCCGCCGGGGATTTGAGTTGGAGGGTCCTCCACGGTGCACTGAGCACAGGAGAGTATTTGGCACACTTCACGGACTCCCCCGCCACCTGTCCCTTCTGTGGCGAGCGGGAGTCCGTATTCCACATTTATCTGAGCTGCGCCAGACTGCAGCCCCTCTTATCCACCTTGAGGAGCCTTCTTCTGCAGTTCTGGCTGGGTTTTTCCCCTCATCATTTTATTTTTGGGTGCCCAGTGTCCCGAGACAATAAGCCTAGGGATCTCCTAGTCAACCTGCTCCTGGCAGTGGCTAAGGTAGCCATTTACAAGACCAGGAAGCAGCGTTTGGAGAGGGGGGTCCCAACGAATATCGTGGCAGTGTTCTGGGCGCTGGTGCACTCCCGTATTCGGGCAGAGTTCACGTACGCCGAGTCCGCTGGGACGGTTTCGGAGTTTGCCTCCCAGTGGGCGTTAGGTGGGGTGCTCTGCTCGGTATCCCCCATCAGGGGTTCTTCTGAGTTAAAAAAGAAGGGTTAAGTGCACTTTTTACAGTGCACTTGTTGATTCCCTTATATATTTGTTTGACTGGTTTTTCTTTGTTCTACTTGGCAACAAGTAGAATTGCTGTTTAACTGAATTGGCCGGCTTTGCCGGCCAATCAGTATTAAACCAGATCAAAATAGGCTGGTTCGTCTAACCGCAGAAAAATTTAGATGGCCAGTTCGTTAATTCAGCTTTAGTATTTTGCCGTGCGTGATAAAAGGGGATAAAACCCTGAGATTCGGAGCCGCTGTGTCACAGCAAGTTTAATGTCACACTGCCTTTTAGATTGTAAGCTTCTTGGAGCAGGGATCCAATTACCTAGTGTTTCATTATATGTTGGTATTTTCTTATTGTCTTTTCCCCAAAATTGTACTGTGCTGCATTTTCACACCATAAAAAACACAAGTTAATAATAATCAATACTAATTAGGCTGCGCTTATAGAGCCAGCGGCGGCGACTGATGATGTCACCCGTCGCCATTGTGAAAGTTGTATTTTATGTTCTGGAGATGCCGCTGGCTGCAAGGCCAGTGATGTCAGCAAGGGGGAAGGCAGACGGGCGGAGAAGCTCCCTGATTGGCTTATATCCAGTCACATGTGGAGATCATTTAAAAAAAATCAAATTCCAATGACCAGAATTTTGCAAGCGCTGTAGCGGTCGCTTCCACTATAAGCGCCGGTGATGGCAACAATGCATTAGATTTGATGCGATGTTGCGTCGCCGTCAGCGCTGGCTTAGTCAGAGTACAGGAAACCGTGTTCTTCTAAATTTATACCTCAGGGTTTGATGGTACAATAATGTCTCAGTTGTAGAGTAACCTGAAAGGATTTGTATACCAGGAATATACAGGCAAAATAGCACTGCCATTTTATATCAGAAGTGAATGAACACTTTCTGCAAAATTAAGATTTATCCAACAATAATATGGTTTACAACCAGTAAGAAACTCTTCATTGTACAAGGTTATGCAGATAACATGAACACCTTATTCCATAGATAATGGCTGCCTGTGGCGGTAATTCCTCTTAAGGCAAAGGGCACATTATATACATTATATACACCCACGGTATCTGCTGCTGAAATGATGCAGACACCAAGGGATGTAAAAAAAAAAAAAACTGCCTCTGAAAAGTGTGTGTCTGCAGCCATGTAATGAGAGTTCAAACGCTGCGTTAATATATATCTATATCAGAGCCCAGTAACCCCTCAGCTCTGTAATGGGTCACATGCACCTCAGGCAGGGATAGGGTTAAACTGTCACATCCTGCACCTTGTGTTAGAGATGTAACTTGTTATGATGCAATTCCATGATCCTGAATGGACATTACAGTATATACTGTAGTGAGAAACTAACCATGTGGCAGTAACCCAGTACTGACAACCTGCAGCCCCTGTATAAAAGAGAGTGTTTTAGCAGTACCAGGAGGTGTGTTATATACAGGACTCCCTGCACAGCTTTTGGGGATAATCTAAGGCTAAGGCCCCGCTCCCTCAGTCAGCGCGCCCGCACTGCATGCAGGCAGCGTGCGGAGAGGCAATTGACCGCTACCTGCGGTCTGTAGGGAGCAGGAGCCGGAGCGGGCGTGGTTTGAGCGGGGGGGGGACGTGGTTTGAACGGAGGGCTCTTGTGCTGTCGTATCCCCCCCGTCGGTCCCTCTCTTACTCCCGGAGCCCCTCGCATTCTGAAGCAGGAGTCCCAAGGGCGAACAGCACAGAGGGGACACACACACACGGGGTGGTGAATCGTAATGGGGGGTTGGATCGGAAGGGGGATCGGAGGAACAGAAGGGAGAAATCGGAAGGGGGGGGGGGGGTTGGGGAGAAATTGGATTGGCTGCTGGGATCCAATCCGTGATTGGTTCCGTTGCATGTCACGACTCGCCGAAACCACAAGCTCCTTGTAGCTCCAGCTGGCTTACGCATCACAGCACGCAGTCAGCCATGCCGGAAGGAGCCAGCGGGGACCTCCAGGACTGGAGGAAAGGGGCTGGTGGTCCACAGCCGCCGCCGGACCAAAGCCTAACATGGATGACACTTATTTTGTCACTTAACATTTATTTTAGCTCCACCCACTCCAAACTGCCAATGACAAGCCTTCATGAACATTCCAGGTAGAAGCTTCCTACCCCCAATTAACCCCTTCCAAACTCTTATTCCTCTTCAGCAATCAGGATCAAAACAAATTAAGCAGAGTGCAGGAAAACAGCATTATACTGAATCTATACCTCAGGGTTTGACGATACAATGTGTCAGATGTACAAGTCTGACAACGGATGTTTATACCACAAATACACTCAAACTAGTACTGCAGTTTTATATCAAAAGTTAACTCTTCCTGAAAATATTAACAGATTTATCCAACTTAATATGGTTTATAACCAGTAAAGCTTAATTTATCATTAGGGATGTAACCCTAACACCATACTAAAACCAGAACTAAAAAGAAGGTTTTATGTGGCCTAAAAGATGCACAGGGTGTGTGTGTAACAAGTAAAGATGAGATGCTTAACGTTGTCTCTGAATACTATGCATTGTTTAGCAAAAAACATATTGATCCTGTAGAAATGGGCAATTATCTGGGACCTATTAACGTCCCATCAGTTTCTGATGACCTGATAGGCTTAGACTCCCCAATCACAGCAAGGGACGTGTCTAACGCAATTAAGACCCTCTCAGGTAATAAAACCCCCGGGGCAGATGGAATCACTGCTGAATGTTATAAAGTTTTCCGTGAAGTTTTAGCAGATATATTGGCTAACGTTTATAATGCTTCTCTGGGAGGGATAGGTCTCTCTCACTCCCAGCGTGAATCCCTGTTAACCTTATTATATAAGAAAGGGGATCCGAAAGAATCAAAAAGTTGGCGACCAATAGCCTTACTAAACAATGATTCGAAGATCCTTATAAATCGGATGAGTAACGTCGCTGAGAAGTTGATAGCGAGTTCCCAATCCTGTGCCATTAAGGGAAGGAACATCGCTAATAACTTAATTAACATCAGGGAGATGTTTGAGATGGGCAGGAATGGAGGTTTATCGGGGTACCTGTTAAATCTTGATCAGGCCAAAGCCTTCGATAGGGTGGATCATGACTATCTTTTTAACTCTGGAAAGATATGGTTTCCCAGATACTTTTGTGGAGAAACTGGCTCTGCTGTATGAAGGAGCTTATGGAAGAATGGCTGGGTAGGGGAATCTTTTCCCATAAAGTCGGGTGTTAGACAGGGCTGCCCGCTGAGCCCCCTATTATACATCTTCTCCATAGACCCCTTTTTAAGACACCTGGAGCAGAACAGTCACATTCAACGTTTTAAAGCGAGACATTACTTATTTGCTGAGAGAGAAAGGCGGTTTGGGAATGGTGAACCCTGTATTATTTTTCTCTAATTTTTGTATGTTTTAATTTGAATTCTCAACAGAGATGACCAGTTTTTTCATATATATTTTAGGAAGTGGGTGCCCCCCCCTTAAAACCCGGCTAGATGGCAAACCTGTTAAAAGAATTATTGTAAAAGATGTATATATGCCAGAATGAGGATTATGTACAAATTCTTAAATATATGTAAAGTAACTGGTCTGGAAATTACATCTGTTTCCAGAAAAAAAAATTGTACTGGGTAGTATTGAGCAGAATAAGTGTCTCGCAATTAGATCTGAAACACTGATATAGAGGACCAGAAAGAGGCCTTACAGAATTTATTAGACCCAAGAATCCCTCTTTGGGTGCAGGATACCGTCTGGTTGACTTTCCATGGGCGTCTTTATGTAAGAGCAAATTTAAAATATAAAAAACATAGCAGATAGGAACTGCCCCCGAGGTTCCTGTGCTGGGATCTTGGAGACGATGGAGCACCTCCTCCTGGAGTGCCCTACGCAGTGGAGATGTGGGAAGGCATGGCCGCCTCATTACGGATGAAAGATATAAAAGGTCAAAACTATTGTGAGAGTATATGGTGTGTTTAGGGATCACTTGCAGGGTTACAGCAGTAGCACAGTGGTGTTAATCAATGCACTGAAATACAGGTTGTGGATCACCCGCAGTCTTCTCTCCACAGAAAAGGTTCTCGTGCCTGTAACCTGTGCAGTTGAACAGGTTATGGAGCAGATAAAGAAAATAAAGCAGGGGGAGACAGTCAGGTGGGATACAAAGTCCTGGGAGAGAAGATGGGCGGGTGTTCAGATATAAGTGTGGAAATATTTTCTGTATACAGTGTAAATATTCTGGAAAAATGGTATATTTTAATTTAAGTTTGTTGCTTTTGTATTGATGTTTGTAAATAGGGTATTTTTTATTTATAAAAAACAAAACATAACACCATACTACAGGCACAGGGCACATTATATACGCCCAATATCTGCAGCTTCCATTCAGTAACACGGAAATGCAGACACCAAGGGATGTGAAAATTCAACTGCCTCTGGAAGAAGTGTGTCTGCAGCCCATGTAATGAGACCTCAAACCCTGCATTAATATATCTATATCAGAGCCCAGTAACCCCTCAGCTCTGTAATGGGCCACAAGCACCTCTGGCAGTGATAGAGTTAAAATGTCAGAACCAGCACCTTGTTAGAGATTTAATATGTAATGATGAAATTTTATTATCCTGAATGGACATTATTATATACTGTAGTGAGAAACTAACCATGTGACAGTAACCCAGTACTGGCAACCTGCAGCCATTGTATAATAGAGAGTGTTTTTAGCAGTGCCAGGAGAGGTGTGTGTTATATACAGGACTCACTGCACATCTCTTGAGCTTAATCTAAAATGGATGACACTTATTCTCAGTTAGCCCAACTAACCAAGTTATTTTAGCTCCACCCATTTTACCCAAACTGCCAATGGCAAAAGCTTTCCTGAACATTCCATGTGGAAAACTTCCCGCCCAAAATTATTAACCCCTTCCTAACTCTGCTTACTCCTCACCAGCAATCAGGATCCAAACTAATTAGGCAAAGTGCAGGGAACAGCGTTTTGCTGAATCTATACCTCAGGGTTTGGTGACACATGCAACACAGCACTGCAGTTTCATGTTAAACGTTAATATAGTTTGTAACCAGCAAGGACTTTCTCCCACTACCATTAATGATGTAACCCTAACACCATACTATATTACAGGTACAGTAATGGCTGCCTGTTGTGGAAACTCCTTCCCCTTTATTTAAGACACATTATATACACACACCCAGTATCTGCTGCTTCCATTCAGGTAACACTGAAATTATGCAGACACCAAGGGATGTGAAAATCCAACTGCCTCTGGAAAAAGTGTGTCTGCAGCCCATGTAATGAGACCTCAAACCCTGAATTAATATATCTATAATCAGAGCCCAGTAACCCCTCAGCTCTGTAATGGGTCACATGCACCTCTAGCAGTGATGGGGTTAAAATGTCACAACCTGCACCTTGTGTTAGAGATGTAACTTGTGTAGCCACGTGTAAAATTGGTGTACAGATCTTTCATGCTGGCAGTAATCCTGGTAAGTAGGCAGGGTTGCCAGTAACTATCATGGAGGTTTGCCCTCAAACCCTGGGGAAGTGTCATATGTAGCAAAGGAAGTGACAACATGCTTTGTGTCCACTGTTTGTGACATAGAGGTGGGTCTTTCTGTAGTCTATATATTACACAGAACTGCCTAAAGTTAGTCAGTTCTAAGTTGATCTAAAGCTTGTTTTATGTTCGAGTGAAGTGTCTGCAGCAGTTCCAGTCAGAGTCAAGTGCAAGCTGATTACACACTGTCCAAGGACCTGGCACAGCTGGTGGTCTCCATTAGGGGGAGAGGTGGAGAGCAACTAATTAAGAGAGGAGAAACCTGCTGCATAGAGTACCTCAAAGAAATGAGCGGTTAAGTACGACCGCTATGATGGGCAGTCTGCCAGAGGAGATGACATTAAAGATGCCCTGGTTCAAAAGATTACCAGGAAGATGCACCAAGAAGGAGTTCGCCGTCAGATACTCCTCCCTGCTGCCGTAAGGATCCTGATGGGGTGGAGGCACTGTACCAAAATGTGAGTAGGACTCAGAACACTACCTCAGACGCCTGTCATGGTGATATTCCCCATTACCAACCAGCGGGAGACTCAGGAGTCCTGTTGCCAGCAGGTGCACCACAACACATACATGTAATTGGGAGCAGATTACACCCACAGGGGCCAATACGAGATTGGGTGGGGGTGTGCAACCGTTACACTTGTAATGATGCAATTCCATGATCCCCAATAGGAATGATACTGTAGTGCATTTAGAACAAACTGACCCCATGTGGCAGTAACAGAACCAGTAATGCTACAATCATGTTATAATCATGTTATAATGCAGTTAGTGAATGTTTTAGCAGAGCCGGGGAGAGGTGTGTTATATACAGGACCCCTCAGTAAGTCACTGTGTTACTATCAGAAAATAACCACTTCCTGTGCTAAGGCTCAAACACAGCACCATACTGTATATACATTAAACCTACAGGATATTATTACTTCCATTCCTTAACACACAGCATATATATATATTAGTATTAAAACGAGATTGGACAAAAGCACAACCACCAGCACAAATGAATTGGCACTAATATATAGTGAGGAGATAAAAGAAATAAATTAATGTTCTCTGATTCTCAGTAGCTAGTATGAGTCCTAGACTAAATACCAGTGATGGTAATGGGCTAGGGAAAGGTGGAGTGAGAGCGCCACCTGGCTGCTAGTTATATGGAGTATGATAATGTCACTGAAAACCCCAGTGTGGCTTGGTGTAGTAATGACCACTTCTACTGAAATAGCTGAACAGGAAAAAGAATCCGGAGGTAAACATGTTAACTGTATAGCTGTAACGGCCGATGGTAAATTAGCTTGAGCACTATATGAGTGTTAAAACAGAAGAGAGCGCACCCTGTATAGTGATATAACACAGTGTTTAGTTACATAGATGAACACCTAAACTTGTGCTTAGGTAACAGATTTACGTGTGTTGGTATATTCATTAACACCGTGATAATTAATGCTGAACATACAGTTGTCACATTGGGGGGTATAAATACAGACAGCTGAAGCGATGTGTTATTCACACCACTGCTCAGATACTCAATGTGCTTGCCTGCTCAGCGTGGTACACACACACACACACACGAAAAAGAATAGCTGAACCATCCTAGGGTAAATGTATAAAACCCTGACTGTATAACTAGCAGCTGACTATATAGTGGCAAGTATAATTAACTAATTGAGCTAGTCAGAACATAATTAGCTTATTAAAAAAGTGTAGTAAAACATGAACAAGCAATGCAATTGGATATCTTGATACAAAATCAAGATTGGCTGCAAATGTAGCTTAAAGATCACTTTGTGACTGTTGTGGTGTAAATGTTATATAAAACACACAGAGTTAAGTAGTGCACCCACTAAAGGTGAATACTGTAATTTATTTCCCTTTCATTGGTCTAATAAGACCCCCTATTGGAAATCAACTTCAATAAGGTCTTTGGCAAACCTGGTGTTAACCTGATATATCTCAAACCCCTTAATCATACAGTCACCAAGTATTAACTTGAGCACTTTATAAATGCCAAAAAGCACACCCCATGTAGTGATACATTTACACCAGTTATTAGTTATTAAATGAACACCTGAACTTGTGCTTAGGTAACTGATTGCATGGTCAGCTTGGTGTATTCATGAACACCCCGTGATAATTAATGCTGAACCACAGCTGTAAGCATGCAGTTATAGCACAATAGGAGGTTTAGATGCAGAAACAAATGTAGCGATATTATTCACACCACTCTTTAGCTACTTCATGCACTTGCCTGCTCAGCGTGGTGTATTCATGAACACCAAAGTTACATAGCTGAGAGGACCAATGATCACTAGCTAAGATATATATATATATACACACACAAATGTATCTGCAGAGGCATTTGGGTGCAAATAGGAACGTTTAACTTGTCTGTCTCCCTATTCTGTTCATCACTCCTTTATACAAGCTGGCATGGATCCACTACATCAGCCCTGGGATGAAAACCAGTCCTGTTGAGGTATCAGCTAACTGCTGAGCAACCAAACCCCTTTGAGCAGGTACAAACCCTGTCAAAGCCATAAAGACTGTTCTACCTTCCTTGTCACTGTACCTCCTGTCCCTCATGATAGGGGGGCGGGAATAGGGGTGTTAAAGAAATGTTTTCTTATTGTCCATCGATATTAATTTGCTCTGGTTGACCATGAGAAAAAGAGGTCACATTGGTTACAGGCGTGTCATCCTGAGTGTATTGAATTTAGATCTTCCAAAGAACTTGAACTGATACCACCATGACTAGACATGCCAGTGCAAGACTTAAAGCATGCGGTTTGTGTCTCTGAATAAATATAAAACAAAGAATTTGATCCATGGACTTGACTGAGATGTGAGACCCATTTACACGACATCCTTCCCCTTTATTTAAGGCACAGGGCACATTATATAAGCCCAATATCTGCGGCTTCCATTCAGGTAACACTGAAATGCAGACATCAAGGGATGTGAAACCCCCAAATCTGTCTCTGAAAATTGTGTGTCTGCAGCCTAGTAATGAGACCTCAAACTATGCACAAGTATTACTATATCAGAGTCTATTAATCCCTCACCTCTGTAATGGGTCACAAGCACCTCTGGCAGTGATAGGGTTAAACGGTCACACCCAGCACCCTTGTGGCAGAGATGTAACTTGTAACACTTAATGCTCCCAAATAGTAATTATAAACTATATTGCAATTACTGTGCAACAAACTAACCACATGTGGCAGAACCTGGAAACTTGCAATCATGTTATAATGCAATGTGAATGTTTTAGCAGTGCCAGGAGAGGTGGGTTTTATGCACAGAACTTCCTCAGTAAGGCACTGTGTTACTATTATAAGGTAACCCCTCCCGGTGCTAAGGCTCAGACACAGCCCCATATTATAACCTTAATCCCACAGGATAGTATTACTTCCATTCCCTAACACACAGCATCTGTTGCTCTCATTTGCCTTTTACTAAACACAAGTTACTAAGTAAACCCATCTGTCCGTTCATGTTAACTCCATTACAAACCCTATAGTAACATCTCACAGCCTCTAACCCAGCCTCCCCATTCCCACACACACAGAGACTGAGGGCAGCATGGCTTCTTATACCCTGCAGCAAGGTACCAGTGAGGTGACACTCTGGAGAGGAGAGACCCCCTGGCTCACTTTTACTGAGGGTAAATACAACAGCTCCCCCTGGTGTCTGGAGAAGATTTAGCATGTTTGTGTAGGAAACAGTGTTACATGAGAGATATTTTACTTATGTAGCATACTTTCCCCCACCACCTGGGAGATGTGTGGCTAAGGTATATGTGT
Source organism: Ascaphus truei (assembly GCF_040206685.1). NCBI lineage: Eukaryota > Metazoa > Chordata > Amphibia > Anura > Ascaphidae > Ascaphus > Ascaphus truei. The sequence goes on from NC_134484.1 coordinate 7,186,415, forward strand.
GGTGCTATACCTGTGGCGTACAGGAGATCTGAGTCTCGCTGCTGGGAACCTGGGGTATACCTGAGTGATCGTTTGGTAGCGCCTCCATCTGTAAAGGGATTCTACTATGTGGAATGCCTCTGTTACAGGCAACATAGAATGCACACATGCAAAGCATAACAGTTTTACAGCACAAACCAATAATGAGAATAAGATACACCCTCACAGACCTCGCAGGGCCATAACCCCTCACTGTGCCTCCCCAACACCATGTCCACACCCCAGTGGGGTTTGGCCCAATGTACTGAGGTGCTCCAGGCACCGGACCATCCCAGTGTCCCCCAAGAGCCAAACCACCCAAATGTGTGAGACAGCGTTGCCCCACTAAAGTGTTGAGCTGGTGCACTGGTGAGTTGGGTACCTGCCGGGTTTGTCCACACCAGGGCGTGCAAATGAAGATGGAATCCACGGATCCGAAGTGCTGAACCGTGAAGCTTGTGCCTCAACGTTGGGTGGATCCTGCATGGACTGTCCCACCAGGAAGAGAGTCTCTGTTATAGATTGGTGATCTGGTCCCAGATCACCTAAGGCCAGCGCAGCCGCGTCCTAGCTTTGTCTCTATGGCCTGGCTGTGGTCAGCAGGCCACAGTCACCATGCGGCGTCTCACGGTATCCTTGACACTGATAGTGCTATGCGGGGCAGGGTCCCTGTCTAAGGGCACGTCCCTATAACAACCACAAGTTATGTGGGAGTCGGGGCCTAGCTGGGGCCTAAAAGATGGTATCTGGCCTACTGCATGTGCCACAGACACCTGCACACACAACCTACCCCTTTCTTGTCCCAGCTCCGACTGGCATGGCTCCTCTAGTGCGCCAAATGCATATTTTCACCAGCAGGGAATTCGGGCCACCCTATTGGCTCTCACACGACACGTGGTGCCTTGCCCCTATGCTCGCTGGGGGCTATAGTTCTCTTCGGAGCCCTTCCCTGCTTGGCCACCGCTCTGTTGTGCCACCGCGCATGCGCAATAGGAAACAAGATGGCGATGCCCTTCACCGGGAGCCATCGGGAGCCTCTGGCGACTCACTCGCCTCTTCGAACCATCCACTTTGCCTCAGGTCCTTTCACTCACTCCCCGATGCGCGCGCATGCTGCCACTGGCCCCCACGCGCCCCATATCGCTCCCGGACCCTGCCGGACTCACCTGCCACTGAAACGTAGGTAAGGGGACCGAGGGGGGGCTTGCTATACTTAATACGACAATGTTGTGAGAATATGTGTGTAGGGTTTTTAGTTTAATATTATGTAACCGTTTCATCTCCTGGAGTTACAATAGAAGTGGTGGATTTCCCATTAGGCTGAGTAGACTATAGCCTAGAGCAGCAACAACTATTTGGGCGCCAATTTTTAGGGGCGAAAACGTGTGTGAGAGGCTTACCTTTTCCGGAGACAGCCCCCTCTTCTAGCGTCGCGTCATCATGGCGACCCAACATCAAATGACACCGCAATGTCACATAATGATTGTCACGGGGGACCAGTACTTTTAACTCTTTTTTACCTTACCGGGATCAAGTCACTTGGCAGGACAACATTATTTAATAAATTGGGTTTATTCAGGCAAGCCCGCAGACATACAAGAATTGCACAAAATACAGTAAATATATACCAACTGGGGGTCTGGAGGGGAGACACGAGCTTCAACTAGGTACAGGGCGCCCGCTTCAGGAAGGCATACCCTGTCCGCTCCACATCCAGGAAGACGCAGTACTCTTTTCTGGAGAACCGCAGTGCTGTTACCGCTACGTTTTCCTTTCAGAACTTGGCCGCGAAATACAGGATAGCCTGGCCGACCTGAGGCTTTCTCCGGCAACTCTGTACCGAGCGCTCTGCTATTCGGAGCAGAGCACTTTCAAAAGACTGACCATCACTTCTGCGGCTCAAGCCCAATGTTTCTCTGGTTCTCTGATTATCCAGTCTCCTTACATAGATCCTGCTAGGCTATGTCTAGCATGGAAGAAAGTGGATTTGTCCCCAACCAACAATCACGAACCGAAGGCTCGCCGGGCTTTACCCAATCAAAGGAGGGGGCGTGTTTAGCTTCAGGATGTCGGCACGGCGGGAAATATGAACTGGCCAATGGAATTGGCACCTACGAGCTCTGTCTCGGCAACGGCTTTCCCTGGCCAGTCCCTTGCCGCCCGCTGGACAGGCTCCACAAAATCTGGCTACAACAAAGGGTCTCACCCGCTGAGAGCCAATCCACAGGACCTGTTCCCCACCTGCCAGATGGCCTGACACCTTGCCCATCCGTCCCTTTGATCCGCCATTGCCATGCAGACCCCTCGGCTAATTGCATTACCGGGGCTATATATTATAACAATGAATACCTAGCTTATTACATTGGGAACTTGGACTCTAACACTCGGTCCCTATAACATGGTCCCTTAAACATGGCCTCTACAACTTGGTTTTAAAACAGGCTCCTGCACGGTGTTTTAAAACCCAATTGTAGAACTTGCCGGCGGGGCAAAGATATCCCGTAAAGTTGTATTCACCCTCCATAACGCACCATCTTTATGTACAGACGCGTACCCGCAAATCATACACTATTTGCAGGTAAAATATTAGCAACTCCGTTCACCGTTTTTAACCTTATTTTCCCCTCAAAATTCACCCTTAAACTCCTGTTCCCAAAGTCCCGGTCCTGCAGCTATTTCCTATGAGGGACCCTAACCACACTGGGCATCCCTAGCATATACACTCACAGAGGACAGTTTAAGGGGAACCCAGTTACAGGGGAAGACATTATTACACATTGCTGATTCCAAGAGCTGACACTCCTAGCCCATTAAACACAATTTCCAGGGGCAGCCCGCTGGACTTCACCTTTACTTAGAAGGCCGGCTACACCTAACGTGACAATGATGCATTGCCGTGACAACACGGCGTGATGTGATGACGTCCCAATGCTAGGGCAGAGGTCCACCTGTGAGTGGCACAAAGGTAAGTCCGCCACTCCATGGCAACGCATAGAGCGGCAAAATTTGGGAGTGGCATAGTGGTCCTGCTCTCTTCCCCACTGATTGCTGGGGGAGAGCGTGAGGCCTCTATTAAGGTCTCTTACCTTTTATTTCGCGCTGCCCTTCTCCTTCTTCAGCGTCACATGGAGTTGCGTTGTCATAAAAACACGTCGTCACGTGACACCACAATGCTAAAGAGGGAGGAGGGGGCACTACAGGAGGAGGTGGCCCGGGGGTAATGCCTATGGGCGGACATTTTAAATTTGCCACTGCATACAGTATTTACAGGAGGTGACTGTATCCAGTGGCATAACTACCACCCCGGAAAGGTGCGAAGGAACTCAGGAACCTACAGAAACACTGCGCTCTTCCCCACAGCAATAAAACTGATTGCTGGAGAGAGATCGGGGCCTCTGTAACACAGCAGCCCTCCTACATGATGTCACACAGCGTCATGTGACGCAGCGACATCATTGCACCGTGATGTCATGACATTGCTCGGAGTCCCCTTGAGGTGTAGTTACGCCACTATCTGTATGTAAACAGCAAACAAAACATTCAGCATAGTTCCGCTCCGCCCAGCATGTTACATTCACATAGATATCGACTTTTAAACGTATTCTCTAGGGATTGTCACTAATCATATTAATTCTATATCGCAATGTTATTGCATGCTCAGGGCACAGTTATAGTGGAAACATGTTCTCTGTATCCATTTTGAATTCCCTTTTTCGATCTAAAGATATGTTTATTTGTGGTCTATTTCTTGCAGTATTTTTTTTCCATGTCCTAAAGGAAAGATGGAGATATAATATAACATTGTAGTTGTAGCGTTCACCGTGCCCTCCCACACAATGTTCACACCGGGATAGATAGTCCCCAAAGTACTGAGGGGCCCGTGAGCACCCAACCACCCTGGTGTCCACAAGTAGCAATCCCACCCAAGTGTGTGAGACAACGCTGCCCCCACTAGCATGTGTACAGTTGGTGCACTTGTTGTACCTGCCGGGTGCTCCGACACCCGGTAAAATCGACGGTGGATAGAGGTTTTCTGGTCCCACACCATCAGCAACGAGTCTGCTTCTGTGTTGGGTGGTGCCCGGCAGGAGTATCCCACCGTTATAGTCTCTCTCAAGAGGGTGGTCTGGTCCCAAACCACCGGACCACCAGTACACAGCGTGTCCTGGCTGTGTCCCTGACCCTGGTTATATAGGGGCCATGTACCTAACCTATGGGCTAGTCCCTGTCGCAACCACAAACTAAGGGGAGCGGGGCCTAGCTGGGGCCTAACAGGGAGTCTTTGGCCTAGTGCAGGGGCCACTGACGCCCTGCACATGCACACCATACCCCTCTGATATCCCAGCTCCAACTGGCATGCTCCTCAGCACGCGAAAAGTAACAATCCTGGTCCAGGGGGATCATGCTGTGCAATTGGCTGCTTGCCGGCACCTGACTCACAGCCCCAGTGCTATCTGGGGGCTGTAGTCCCCGCGGAGCCCTGTGCCTCTAATGTCTGCCCTAAGAGGTCCACTGCGCATGCGCGATCTCACTGCTCATGCGCGCGCAACTTCAACATGGTGGCGCCCTGCAAAGGTAGCCGCCGGGAACTTCCAGCGATGCAGTCGCCACTCCACACCTCCCCGCAATGCCTGCACGTGCCTCTGCCTCCGCTGCTCAGCGTGACTGCACCTGGAAGTGGCAGAAGAGGGGACCATGCTATATAGTTAATTGCTCACCCTTACTGCACAATTTGTATTTGTTTATTACAGGATTGAAGAAGGGGGTCTCCGGAGCTGAACAGTGTTACTTTAAACTCTGGGGACCCACTGCTTCCAAAGATACTTACCTTCATAGTGGGCGCCGAAATGGCGGGTTAAATGTCCAGGTCTCACGGGCCAATAGGAAGCCACATTGATGACATCACAGCTTCCTATTGGCCCGCGTGACAATGGTCATTTAAGATGCCATTACGTTAGGCACACAGTTCCCTGGCTGCAGGAGATACCGGCACCCCCTTTTGGAGGTAAGTAGCTCTAGCACCAATACTAAGCAAGTTTGGAGTCCCGAGCAGCCCAGCAGCCAGTGAAAGGAAAGCACAGCAGAACAAGAATGGGAACCAGAATTTGTATGCCAATAAAAAGGTAGGATTAACAGAAACACATCAGTAGCACGGGCATTTGAACAGGGATGATCCTCTTACGCGTTTCGAGCTGCTCAAGCGCTTTATAAAAGAGTGATCATCCTTGATGCAAAGTGCCTATAAATGCACCTGAGGGATACCCAGCCCCCGCCCCCTGGTCACGGACCAATGAAAACCACGGATGAAATAAACACAGGTGATCACAATGTACGGGCAAACCACAAGCGGAGGAAAGGAAGAAAACACACCTCAGGCGCATCAAAAAATATAAACACAATGACAAATATGCAAATAAAAAATTAAGAAAAATAATAACCATATAAACTTAGCATACAGCCAATAAAATATAATAATAATAATATCTAATAAAAACAAAAACCTATACCAAAATCCCCAATGATACGAAATTGAGACATAATATACACTGAGCTGTATAAATATATACATAATGCTATTATGGCCCATGCCCTAACTTTATATAAAGGACATTAATCTGTTTGATATATACAAATACATTGTGACCAAAAAGAGGGGGAGCAACCCCCCCCCCAAAAAAAAAAAAAACACAAACAGGGAGAAATGCATAATAGTAAATGAAAAATACATATATGTATAAATAGAAACATATTTATATAAACATAAAGAAAAGAGAAAAAGGAGAAAGAAAAAATGAACTTAAAGAAGAATAAATCAGTAGAATTTAAACCAACTATTACATTTTAATAGAATAATATCAAAACCTTGTATTGAAGTGGAAAAAGTGTGCCACAAGTAATACATTTAAAAGAATATGTGTAAATACTTAAAGTAATATTCACCATCATAAAAAATCATAAAAATATCACAAAAAATGGTGAAGTTCCCAGTCTATGTTGATTTCATCAGGGGTTAATGTCTTGAGAGAAAAAATCCAAAACATTTCTCTTTTATTTAATTGAGCAACTCTGTCCCTCCTGTAATATGTGGAGGGACGTTCTCTAATGCTGAGAAAGTAAATGTTTCGGAATCCCCTAATGGACACATAGTCCAATGTCAGGAAACGGGATATCTCAAATCCTTATGTCTAACAGACCTGAGGTGCTCCAAAATACGAGACCTCAAAGGTCTTATAGTACGCCCGACATAACTCTTTCCACATGCACAACAGATAAGATAAATGTCAAAGGAGGTGTTGCAGTTAAGAAAGGATTGAATTGTAAATGTTATTAATGGTTTTAATTTGTTTCAGATATGAACATACAGAGCATATGCCACATTTGTAACATCCTTTTGGGATATTAAATTTGTTCCCAGTCTTCTTGGAATCAAAAAGACTAGGTGAAAGCGATGAACCTATAGTTCTAGCTCTAGTAAACACAAATCTTGGACCCTGTCACACCCAAAGTAACAATATGTTGTCCAATTTCAAAACATCCCAATGTTTTTTGATGATTAGTTTAATCTTTATAGCTTGTCTGTTATAAACAGAAAAATTAGCTGATCCAGATCTTTTTGTAGTTTTTTTTCTTCTTTTTTGGTCCCAGTGACAATAGGTCTGACCTATTAGTTTGATTTGCATATTCCAATGCTTTCTGTAGGTCCTCTTCCCTATAACCTCTGGATAAAAATCTAGACATGAGTTCCTGTGATTGAACGAGAAATGAATATTGATCAGAGCACAGTCTTTTTAATCGTAAGAACTGTCCCTTTGCAATACCTTATAAAAGGGCCGGTGGATGACTACTGTCAGCCCTTAAATATGTATTCCTACTGTTGCCCTTTCTTTGGTATCAATATATAATAATATAATAATAGATCTAGATAGTGTATGTGATTGTGGTGAAACGAGTAAGTGAAATTGATATTATATGTGTTATGATTTAAGGTGTTAATAAAGGATAGTAATGATATCTCATCCCGATCCCAGATGAGGATGAGATCATCAAATTTTCTCCTATAAAAAATGATCTGATTACGAAAGGTGTTAGTGATATCATATATGTGTGAATGTTCCCACAACCCCATACATAAATTAGCATAAAAGGTGCAAAAGAGGTGCCCATAGCTGTGCCACGTATCTGTAAGGAAAAGGAGCGAGCAAATAAAAAATAATTGTGTGTAAGAACTGAATAGCTTCTAACAAAAAAGTGCTTTGTGCTAGTGAAATATTAGAAGTCCGAAGATAGTGTTGCACCGCTTCTATACCATGTGAGTGATCGATAATAGTGTATAACGAAGTCACATTTTGGACCATTTAGGTATGTTTTGGACCATTTAAGATCCGCCACAGCTTATACTGTAAGTGTAGCCAGGGCTGGTTTCTGGCTACCAGTCAGCTCTTCTCCTGGCAGTAAGCCTTGGTAAGAATCCTGGAATAATCCTGGGTTTTCCCCACCCCTAGCAGCTTCAGTGAGTCACAGGGGAGGCGGTGCGACTAGGCATGTGTGTCCAATCAGGGATTCAGACTTGATTCCTTCTTTTCTTGTACTTAAGAAGCTGCACACCCCAAATTCAGCAGTTGTCTCTACCCCTGAGAGAGACAGGTTCTCACCCAGAAGTGCGGATTGGTTGTGCACTTACTGCCTTCTCCCCTTGAGAAGTTAGGAGTGAAACTATACCCCTGGCTCTAATACGGAGTCAGTGAAGAGCAAGGACTAGTGTGGGGGCTCTGTACCCGCAGTGGAGGTCCAAGGTACATCCTGAGGATGAAACCCCAAGAACTGCTGTTTACACTGTGTGAGCTGTGTATGATGACCATCTGCAGTATATAAGAATAAAGTGTGTTAATGTTCACATATACCTTCCTGCCTGAGACTACAATCTATCAGGGGGAGGGCAACAAAGTTCTCCTGTAGGGATTGTCCCCACATCCCTGGGGTCTGCAGGAGATGGAGGCACTGTCACTGTGAGTACGAATCAGTTACTACCCCAGAAGCCTGTTCTGATCTCCCCTACAACAACGCTGGAAGCTCAGATCTACTGTGAGCCATCAGGTATACACCACACCACACCGTGTAGCAGTGAACTCTCCCAGGGGGAGGGGGGCATGTGTTACTTTTGGAGGTGCTGCTGTGATCATTTTGACAGGCTTTCAGCCAATTCAAAACTGGAAGACATAAGGTATGCTTCCAGCGAGAGTACCAGAAAAGGAGGGAGGCTAGGTGTTGTGTCCAGGGGACCCCGGCACACCATAACCAGGGCTCAACTTCCCTGCCAGGGAGCTACAGCCTGTGCTGACCTAATGGGCAAACTGTGCTGAAGCAGAGGGCTATTGATGTTCTAAGTCGCCCTGAGGCGGGTAGCTGAGATGCCTAGAAGGGGGTATACCTGGAAGCCCCAGGAGCAACTGAAGGAAGGATCTGCGATACTGGCAGCCAAGAGGAGGCGACGCCGGGTACTGTTAGGTGGGGTCTTAGGAGGGGTGCCTTGAAGTACTCAGGTGCCTGAATCTCTGCTGGAGGAACCACCGTGCCTAGCCTGGGGTATATTAATGCTCCACTAGTCAGAGACTACCATGTACTGCAGATGTACCAGGAGAGCGGACCCTTTGCAAAATCTTGAGGGTCGCACCGTGCTGAATCACTTTATTTCAACCAAAATGGCGGCTTCTCTGCAAGGGAGTGCACTGCGTGGACTGTGTAATCTAAAATGTTGGTTCCCACCAAGAATGGGAACTGCATGGGAGGTTTGCAAGTAAACTGCATGCCTCGCTGCAAAGTTCTGCAAGGGTCTGGTGCGAAAGCCAGGACCCAACCCAAGAGACGTGACTGGCTCAGTCAGGAGTCAGAGTCACACCCCGTTCACGTTGCTGAGTGTTCCTCCAATCTCCACTGGAGGGAGGGGACATGTCGTCAACCAATGCTCAATGGTGACTGATGAGAAAGGAGGAGAAGGGTGTGCCCAATTACACCCTCAGCATGATGGAGCATGGCGAGTGAGAGGAGTGAGTTACCCATTTTTTTTGTGCCTGTGTCTACATAAAGTGAGGTCCGGCGATATGGACTTTGCCTACTACTCGCTGCCAGAAGGTTTCCTAGATGTACCCACTGATGGGATCACTAGCTTGATGTGCTTGGGACCTGATTGTGTATTCCTGGAAGAAGATCTTGTTTGGGGGGCTATTTTCTATGTGAGTGGAGCAAGCTATCTTGTGTTTGGCACTCTACTACCTACGATTGGTGAGTACCAAGCACCGATGACAGAGACAAGGCCCGAGCAAGTTCCTGAGATGGGAACCCAAGACCACCGGATGACAACGACAGAGCCCCATCCGTGGTGATGCGCCAACCGGCGGACCACCAAAGTGACGCTGAGGACAAAGAGCCACCTACCTTTAAAGTGGAGCAGCATAGTCCAGAGTAGTCTGTCCATTTTCTCTTTCTGTATGGACAGCACTCCAGCCTTTACCAGTAGTCCTCCAGGTATCCTCACATGGGGTGGGCTATAAAACATGCCTGTGGTTCCTTCTATGTTTTGCCTGAGTGTCACTTTTCCAGTTATCCTCTGTACACTGTTGGGGAGCACTTGCACTGGGAGGGGTCCTGCCCATGTAATCCTCCCAAGTGGCCCTCATTCTGAGACCTATCTTTTTTTCTCCATCCGTGGGTAGACCTTCAAACACAAGGGATTGATCATATCCACCACTGGTCTGACACTATTTTGCTATTTGTCCAAAAATGTTGGCATTCATGCCAAATATAGCCCCAGTCTCCTTCTTGCTCTGAACGTCAGGGCATATGAGAGCCACCACCATCAATGGTCCTTCTACTCCAGTTATTTTCTTGGGAAACACAAGCTTCACCACTACATGCAATATACTGTATATAAGGGTAGCTGGCGTCACTGTGGAACCAAACGACCAAGTGCTCCATTTCTACAGGCTCAATACCACAATATTGACGTAAAGCAGACATGGTCTCTATATTTAAAAAGGGAGCTAGATCACTACCGGAGAAGTACAGACCTGTAAGCCAGACATAAATAGTGGGGAAGCTACTTGAAGGTTTAGTACAGGATAATATTCAGGATTACCTAATGGATAACAAAATTATTAGTAATTTATGAAGGATAGGTTATGCCAAACTAACCTTTTTTGTTTCTTTGAGGAGGTAAATAGGAATGTTGACCAGGGTAATACAGTTGATGTGGTCTACTTAGATTTCGCAAAGGCTTTTGATACGTTGCCACACAGGAGGTTAGTTTACAAAATAAAACAAATTGGTCACTGTAAAAATATTTGGACATGGATTGAAAACTGTTTGAAGGATTAGACAACAAAGAGTTGTCATAAATGGAAACTTTTTAGGATGGACAAAAGTTGTAAGGGGAGTACCTCAAAGATTGGTACTGGAACCCCTAGTTTTTTTCTTGTTTATTAATGACCTTGAGTTTGGCAGAGATAGCAAAGTCTCCATAATTTTTGCTGATGACACTAAATTATGTAAGGTAGTAAAATCAGAGCAGGATATCATTATTCCAGAAGGACTTGGAGAGACTGGAAACTTGGGAAGGTAAATGTCAGGTGATGTTTAATACAAATAAATGTAAGATCATGCATTTGCGAAACAAAAATAAACAAGCTACTGTACTTACAAATTAAATGTGACAAAATTAGCTCAATCCTTGATGGAAAAGGATTTATGAATACTTGTAGACAGCAGGCTTAGTAATAGTGCCCAATGTCAGGCAGTAGATGCAGAGGCAAATACAATTTTATCTTGCATTAAGCGGGGTATGGATGGAAGTACAGATGTATCAAGACTTATTGCCCCCCACGGTGCTAGGGATAGTGTCTGCCACAATTGCACTGCGGGTGGTCCATGTTTCAAGATCGGACCCCAACAGTGTTAACTTGTCCGTGCCACAGACACGCAAACCTTAATCCAGTGGTTCCCAAACTTTTTCGTTTCAAGGCTCCCCAAGGTGATCAGGATTTTTACACGGCGCCCAAAGGAAAAACATAGGTGTATATACATACCTAACAGTTGCAGTGCGCAGTTGGTGTCTCTCTCAGACACTCTCACACACTCTCACCCTCTCTGACCTCACTCTCTCTCTCTCTGACCTCACTCTCTCTCTCTGGCCTCACTCTCTCTCTCTGACCTCACTCCCTCTCTCAGACCTCACTCTCCCTCTCTCAGACCTCACTCTCTCTCTCTCAGACCTCACTCTCTCTCTCTCAGACCTCACTCTCTCTCTCTCAGACCTCACTCTCTCTCTCTCTCAGACCTCACTCTCTCTCTCTCAGACCTCACTTTCTCTCTCAGACCTCACACTCACACTCACAGACAGACAGACACTCTCACAGACAGACAGACACTCTCACAGACAGACACTCTTACTTTCTCAGAAACACACACACACAAATAAATACACACACACACAAATAAATACACACACACACACCAATAAATACACACACACACACACAAATAAATACACACACACACACACAAATAAATACACACACACACACACACACACACAAATAAATACACACACAAATAAATATACACACACACAAATAAATACACACACACACACACACACACACACACACACACACTCTGCGACAGGGTGCGGCGCAGGAGCCACGAGTCTCCCCTTCATCCCCAAAGGAGCCATCCCTCAGCAGTGGAAGGTGGGGAGGTGCTGGACAGGAGAGGCTGTGATATGTCTCCCCTCTGCCCCCCCCCTGTCCCCATAACTCCAGAAAACCCCAGACAACCAACCAATAAAATGACTTTATTTCAATAAAAATGTTCATTCCGGGAGGACTTCCGGTGACATCTCAGAGCATGGTCGGGTTGTAGGGCTCCTGAAAACCCTCGCTGCTAACCCGCTCATTTACGCACCCACCGCCACCAAAAAATCTCCAAAACACCCCCAAAACATACAAGAATGGGGACCATGCCTTCAAAAGGAAAAGCGACCCAGAATCAAGGGGTCACCAAGTACTTTACCCCCGCGCAGCGCTTGCCAGAGCCGAGCTGCGATTCGCAAGACGGCGCCGAGGAGGCCATGCAGGCGTCAAATGTGGATCGGGCGCCAGACACAGACAGCCGAGAACCGCCGGAATTCGGTCTAAATAAACAATACTTCAATGCCCTTTTCCTCCAAATGAGGAGAGGAGTCCAGGAAGACGTGAATGCTGCCTTGGAGAGCCTAAGGTCAGATATCAATGGCCTCACGAAGCGCACTGACAAGCTAGAGCACAAGATCAGAGATGTAATAGGATCGCAAAATAGCACAGAGGAAGAGGTGATCAGACTGGGAAAGGTCATTGAAGAGTTAAAAGACTCCCTCGAGGACCAAGAAAACAGGCACCGCAGGCAGAACCTCCGGATAAGAAATATACCTGAAGAAGTCACACCTGAGGTCCTCCAACCTTACCTGCACAAGCTGTTCCGGTCCCTGGTTCCAGACTTGACGGAGCACGATATACAAATGGACAGAGATCACCGAGCGCTAGGCCTGAAATCCTCTAATCCAACCGTCGCAGAGATGTGATTATTACATTTCACATGTACTCCGCCAAAAAAAGAATCATGTCCGCGAGCAGAAAAGCAGGAGACTCCACATAGAAAATAACAGAATCCAGATATACAGCGACCTGTCGAGGGTCACGGTGGCCAGGAGGAAGGAGATGAAGCCCCTCATTAACATTCTAAAGGACCATAACATCACCTACCGCTGGGGCTTCCCCTTCAAATTGATCGTTCTGAGAAATGGCCGCCATCATACCATTTCCAGACCAGAAGACTCCCCCTCTTTCCTCAAAGCGCTGGAGCTCACCCCACCACCAGACAGCAGAGGGCCCTCCAAGTCTACAGCGCGCCAGGAAGAAGCAGAAACGCCCAGAGCCTCCGAACGCATAGCGAATCAGAAGCTCCCCAATGCCTCAGACCAGGATCAGTGCCTCCAGTCTCGCTCATAACCAACCTGGGGCTCCCCCCCCCCACCCAGCTTCCCTCCGCGGTTCGAGTGAAAGAAGTGCAGCCGGACCAGCCGAACACCAACCTGGGTCATCAACCGCCTCCCGGCCATCGTTCCTCGGATCGGGAAAGAAGACTGCGGCACTCTGGACCAGGCGCCCGTCCACCCTCTCTGCACCGCTGAGACCAGAGACAGGACCTGACTGACAACTCGACCCGCAAAGCCTGTCAGCCCCCGTCTACTCCCCATCCCCGGCCAAACCCCCCCCATCCCCTCCTCTCTCCCCCCCTCCTCCCCCCTTCCCCACCCTCCTCCCCTTCAACCCCTCAACCTCCCCTTAATCCTTCCCTCCCGCTGTCCACTTAACCGCCACCCCCAAGTATTCACAGTGCACCCGGTTTGAGGCGCCTCCTCGCAAGCCATGCTCCTCTGGAGCTCCTGAGGAAGCTGTTTCATACAGCGAAACGCGTAGAGCCTGCTTGCAGCACAGCTGTAACACAGTCTGGAAGCTGCTCCATCTTTGAAGGCACAGAGTCAACACAGCGATCCTGCCGTCCCCTTCACTGTCTACTCCAAGCCGGAAGTCGTCAATCCAAGGCCCGGACGTGACGTCAGACGCTCTCCATCGGCGATCCGGCGAGGGGGCACTCTCGTGGAGGGACTTTGAAGTGGCTGCAGTGCTTACATCCCGTTTGCTGACCGGCTGCCTCAAGTAAAACCTTATGTGATCTTGTTCTATGTACACAATGTGAGTACATGTCTTATGTGTTTTTAAATATAAAGTATACGTTTTTATGATCTACACGATGGCCTCTCCCTGTTTTGCATGATCCTGACTGCGAGTGGAAGCCTGCATTGAATATCTCCCATCCCAACACCAGTATATGCTGCTTTAACTCCTACCAGCTACTCCAAGTGGAACTCTCCATGAACCACATCAATACATGCTGTTTTAATTCCTACTTGTTGTAAGTAGGCATTTTATTAGAGCCAAGATTTGCCATAGATCCACACTCTGTTTTTACTTGCTGCACCATTATTTTTCATTATTTCTTTTTGGGTGTTCCTGTTACCATTGCTCCCTTCCTACCCTGGATGTATGCACAATGTCTAGCAATATCGCTAAGCTCAATACCCACCTCTATCCCCCCACCCCATGTTTCCCCCAAGACAAGATCTCTAGGTAGAGCGCAAGTCTCAAAGTAAAGAAGCAAGCGTCACAACAAAAAAAAGTGCTACAGCACCTATAAGGACAAAACCCTTACATGCCTCCCCCCTCCCTCCTCCCGTGCCCTTCCTCCCCCCCTCCATGCCCCCCCTCCTCCCCTCCTCTGTGCCCCCCCTCCCCTCCTCTGTGCCCCCCCTCCTCCCCGCTCCCTCCTCCGCTCTGCGCCCGCCCTCCGCACCCCCCCTCCTCCAGCTCTTCCCAGCCCCTCCTCCTCATGCCCCCCACTTTACCCCCCCGCGCCACCCTCCCCCTTCCCCCCCCTCCGCGCCCCCCCTCCTCCCCACCCCCCACAACCCTGCGCCCCCTCCTCCATCTCTTACCAGCCCCTCCTCCTCACCCCCTGCCTCACACCCCCCACCTCACTCCCCCCGTGCCACCTGCACCCCCCTCCCCCCCGCACCCTCTTTCCCCCCCGCATCCCTCCCACCCGACAACCCCCCTCGCCCCCCCTCTGCGCCCCCCTCCTCCCCACCGCTCCCCCTCCCCCTGCTCCCCCCTCCTCCATCTCTTCCCAGCCCCTCCTCCTCACCCCCCCGCGTCAACCCCCCTGCCCCTCACACCCTCCCCCCTGTGCCCAGCCGTCCCTTTCCCCCCTCCCCCCCTGCGCCCAGCTGTCCCCTTCCCCCCCCCCCTGCGCCCAGCTGTCCCCTTCCCCCCCCCCTCCTGTGTCAAGATAGAACAGTAGCATACAGGCCTCAAAAGAAAATAAATGTTTGGTTCTGATTTATATGCAGGTTCCCCATAACTGTGAATGTAACAATCAATTTATCTTCAACTGTAGCATCAACAATTATCTCAGAACACTAATAAAGTCCAACCACATGCCTCCTCCCCGCTCCCCCACCTCCCCCCTCCCGTGCCCCCCCTCTCCTCTCCGTCCTGCCCCCCCACCCCCCCATGCACCCCCCCACCACCCCCCCCGCTCCCCTCCCACAACCATCCTCCCCCCCTCCGTGCCCCCTCTCCCCCCTCCTCCATCTCTTCCCAGCCCGTCCTCCTCACCCCCCTGTGTCTCACCCCTCCCCCCCACCTCCCGCCCTTAACTTCCCCCTCCCCCCCAGCCCAGCTGTCCCCTTCCCCTCCCCCCCACCCTCCTGTGTCAAGATAGAACAGTGACGTACAGGCCTCAAAAAAGAAAATAACTATCTGAATCTGGTTTATATGCAGAGGTCTCTAAGGTTCCCCATAACTGTGAATGTAACAATCAATTCATTTTCAACTGTAGCATCCACAAATTTCTCAGAACACTAATAAGGCCCAACCACATGCTTCCTCCCTGCTCCCTTCCCCGCCCCCTCCCCCTCCTCCCCCCTACCTCCCCCTCCTCCCCCCTACCTCCCCCACCCCCCGTTTCCCCCCACCCCCCGTTTCCCCCCACCCCATCTCCCCTTCCCCTCCCCCCTCTCCTTCACCCCTCCTGCCCTTGCTCTTCCCCTCCACCCCCGACACCAACTAGAATGTGCCACATCCTAGCACGTCCTACTCATAAGTGCCTTCCCCCCATTCCCACCACCCCCCTTCCCCTATTCCCCCCACCACCCCCGTCCACTTCTCCTTCCCCCCTCCTCCTCCTCCCCCCCTCTCCCTCCCTCCCTTCTCTCCCCCCCTCCCACCGCTCCTCCCCCTCTCCCACCCCACCCCCCTCTCTCCCCCCCTCCTCCTCCCCCCTCTCCCTTCACCTCCCTTCCCCTCCCCCTCTCTCCTCCCCTCCCACCCCACCCCCCTCTCCCTCCCCCCTCTCTCCCCTCCTCCTCCCCCCTCTCCCTTCACCTCCCTTCCCCTCCCCCTCTCTCCTCCCCTCCCACCCCACCCCCCTCTTCCTCCCCCACCCCCTCTCCCTCCCACCCCCACCCCCTCTCCCTCCCACCCCACCCCCCTTTTCCCCTCCCCCACCCCCCTCTCTCTCCCCTCCCCCCACCCCCCCTCCCTATCTCTCCCCACCCGCCCTCTCTCTCCCCCCTCCCTCCCTCTCCCTCTCTCTCTGATGGGGTAGGCAGGATAACATACATGCTTAAGAAGGATATGATGTTCATGGGCCTAATTACATATCTTTTTTAAGCATGTATGTTATCCTGCCTACCCCACCACTCCCAGTTGAAGGCATCTGGCCGAAACGCATAGGAGTGGGTGCTGTAGGCAGGATCCCTTGGTCTGTCCCCTCTCAGGGACACGTAATTATGTTTTTGAGCTTTTGCTCCTTGCTTCCTCCATGATTTTGGTATGTGTCTGACGTTTTGGTGATATTTGACTTAGGGTATATTGGTTGCCCTTCTGGGCTCTATAATTACTGCTCCTACTATGTACTGATGTACTGTGTTACTAAGAGATTATTTCAGAGATCTCATAGGAATAAGCATGTAATGATACTATGTGAGTTGATCAATTGGCCGCTGGCACTTCATTCCTAACTTAGCCCTTTGTCTGTAATACAATTCTTCACCTTATCAGATAAACTTAAGGGTATCTCTTCCCTGATTTGAGACGTTTTTTCCATCTTTTGGAATTGACTGTTGGAGGATTTATGTCAAGATTTACGTACAGGGGATCTATGCCTTGTTTTAATCATTTCTTGCTTGCTTTTAAACCTCTTGTTTTGTGACAGTTTCATCCAATAATACATTTTGTATTTGCATATTGAATTGGTATACTAGAGTGTAGGAGATCTATTGAGTACCTCTGCTAAGTCCTCATCCTCAGTCAATAAATGCCAGTGTCTACTGAAGATTCTTCTGAGGTCATTCCATTGTGTGTTGTAGGTACTTATGTACCGAATCACTTCCTTAGTGTGTGCTCTCCTTCTATTTGGGGTCAAAAGTGTGTCTCTATTTGTATGTAATGCCCTTAGGTATGCCTTTCTGACTGCCTTTTTACCATAACCCCTTTCATAAAAGCGTTTTGTCATGTCTTCCGCTTTTGATTCATAGTTAGATAATGTTGAACAATTCCATCGCAATCGGAGGAATTGTCCCGTTGGGATGTTTTGTATTAAATGGTCGGGGTGGTGGCTATCAGCTTTTAGTAGGCTATTGGTAGCTGTTGGTTTATGAAATATGGTTGTTTCTAAGTATCCGTTATTACCTCTTTTGATAGTGACATCAAGGAAGTCAATCTTATTTTTGTCCATTTGTATGGTCAATTTCAGATTACACATATTGTCGTTCAGTTTGCCCACAAATTCATACAAAAGTTCCGAGGTACCCCTCCACAAAAGCATAATATCATCGATATAGCGGACCCATAGAATAATGTGGTCCGCATATATCTCCAGGGCCTCGCTGAAGACCACGGTTTCCTCCCACCAGCCTAGATATAGATTTGCGTAGGTGGGAGCACACGTAGTCCCCATTGCGGTGCCCTGGATCTGATGATAATACTTCCCGTTAAATATGAAGAAGTTGCTACTGAGTGTGAAATCCAGTAGTTTAATGATGAAGTCATTGTGTAGTTTGGTTTCTATGTTCCTAGATTTCAAAAAGAACATAGTTGCCTCAAGGCCTATTTTATGTGGTATACTGGTGTATAGGTTCACCACATCCAGGCCAACCAGATATGTTTCATTATCAATTTGGACATCATCAATTTTTGACAGAATGTCCCTTGTATCTTTAAGGTGAGATGGAAGTGAGCTTACGAAGGACCTCAAAAATTTGTCCAAGTAGACACTGGCATTAGAGGTTACATTGCCAATCCCCGATACAATCGGTCTGCCCGGTGGTGGTGATATCCCCTTATGTACCTTGGGGAGGTGGTAAAAGGTGGCAATTCTCGGGTGGGGTACAAAGATAAAATCATGTTCAGGTTTTGTGATCACCTTTTGTTCAAGTCCTTCTTTTAGAATTGTTTTAAGAGTATCTTTAAAGCTTTCTGTAGGGTCTGTAGCTAGAACTTTGTAACATTTCTTATCACTCAACAGTTTAGCACATTCCTGGAGGTAATCATCTTTATTCATAATGACCGTATTACCCCCTTTATCAGATGGTTTGATTATTATTGTGGTGTCTGATTCCAGATCTTTAAGTGCATCTATCTCTTTTACTGAGATGTTATGGTGAGTTTTTGTATGTTTTTGTAAATGTTCAATGTCATTAGTGACTAATCTAGTAAACATATCTATATTTGAACATGTTTCCATGGCTTGTATAAATTTAGATTTGTTTCTAACATCAGTAAATGGTCCCTCACCAGGTGGTTTCTCACTTTCTTTCAGTAGGTCTCCTAGTAGACGGATTGTCATCCGATCAAGATGATCAAAACCTTCCATTGGGGTATTAAGGTTTAATCTTTTTTCACGTCTGCTATGAAATTTGTGCAACAATAACTTTCTCGAAAAGAGGTTCAGATCTTTTATGCTTTCAAATTTGTCTAGTGTGTTAGTTGGACAATAGGACAACCCCCTTGACAACACTGTAATATGTGCCTGGGTAAGTATTTTGGTGGAAAGATTGATTATCTGCTACTGTGTGATAACCAAACGATCACAATATAATTACTATTGGTGAAACAATTAGTACATACTGTGTAAAAAAGAGAAGCAATAATTTTAATATAGTTTATTTGGGTTTTTTTGATAGATGAGTTTAATAAAATGATTTTAACTTTTAATATTTCCCTATGTACTTATCTCCTTGGTGTTTGTGAAACATAAGCAACTTTAGGACACCTACTGTTTAATTATAAAGAAAAATAAACAATAGGCTGAGTGCAAATTTAAATGGGAATCTTTCTGGTGATCATCTTTTGAACACCTTTTTGGAAATATATAGTCTGGGGCAGCCAGGATGGGGCCTCAGCAAGCGCAGCTTTCAGTGCCTGGAAAGCAGTTTCACAGGCAGGAGACCAGGTAATAAGTACAGGCAGTTGCTTCTTAGTCAGATCAGTCAGGGGTTTGGCCACGGCGCTGTACTGTGGGACAAATTTCCTATAGTACCCTGCGGTGCCCAAAAATGCCATGACCTGTTTCTTGGTTTTTGGAACAGGCCACTCCACTATGGCTTCTACCTTGGCTGGCTCTGGTTTGAGATGCCCTCCACCCACCCTGTGCCCTAAGTACAGGACTTCTGCCATCCCTACCATACACTTAGTGGGTTTTAAGGTAAGCCCAGCCTCCCTGATCCTATCCAGCACCGCAGCTACATGTCCTATGTGGGATTCCCAGGAATTACTAAAGACAGCAATGTCATCTAAGTAAGCCCTGGCATAGCTCTGCATCCCTTCCAGTAACCTATTGACCAGGCGTTGGAAGGTAGCCGGGGCATTCTTCATCCCAAATGGCATCACTAAGAACTCATAAAGGCCACTTGGAGTGATGAATGCTGACTTCTCCCTAGCCTCCAGGGTCAGTGGGATTTGCCAATAGCCTTTGCTCAGGTCCATGGTGGTCAGATACTTTGCCCCCGCGAGCTCATCTAGTAACTCATCCATGCGGGGCATGGGGTAAGCATCTGACACCGTCCCAGCGTTGAGCAACCGGTAGTCCACACAAAACCGGGTGGTCTTGTCCTTCTTAGGCACTAGGACTACTGGACTTGCCCAAGGGCTCTGGGACGGAGTAATTACCCCTAGGGTCAGCATCTCCTCAATCTCTCTCTCCATACTGGTCTTGACCTCTGCTGACACTCTATAAGCGTGCTTATGCAGAGGCTGCAGGTCCCCTGTGTGTACTGGGTGTTTGGTGAGATGTGTGGTCCTTGGCCTGTCAGTGAAGAGGGCGCTATACTGAGCTAGCATGTCCCTGGCTTCTCCCTTCTGCCTAGCACTCAAGTGTGCCCCTGCTCAACAGTGCTTCCTTGCTTTGCCTCCCCTAGGAGATCAGGCAGAGCATTGCTCGCCGGATCCTCCAGCAGTAGGCTACAAATGGCCATTACTGCTCCCATACTCGGTGCTCTGTATTCCTTTAGCATATTAATGTGATATGTCTTGTGCCTCTCAGGCGCTACCTGTACAACATAGTTGCACTCATTCACCTTTCGGATAACCGGGTACGGTCCCGACCAGGCAGCCATCAGCTTGTTCTCCCGAGTGGGTTTGAGAACAAGCACCTGCTGTCCTGGTATGAATTCTCTGCTACGGGCCTGCTGGTCATACCATTGCTTCTGCTTGGTCTGAGCAGCCCTGAGGTGGTCCTGGGCCACCCCCATAAGCATCTCTAACCGGTCTCAGAGATCTACTACATACTGGATCACTGAAGCATCAGTAGCTGTTGTCTCCCCTTCCCATCCCTCACGGAAGAGGTCCAGAGGTCCACGTACCCTGCGGCCATATAGTAGCTCGAAGGGGGAGAAGCCTGTAGATTCTTGCGGTACCTCTCGGTATGCAAACAGCAAGTGCTGCAGGTGAATCTCCCAGTCTTTCCCCTCCGCCTCTATAAAGGTCCGAAGCATCTGCTTCAGGGTACCATTAGACCTCTCACATAATCCGTTTGTTTGGGGATGGTAAGGGGTAGTGCGCCGGTGCTGTACACCGCAAGCATCCCAGAGACAATGTAACAGTTCTCTCATGAACTGCGACCCCTGATCGGTTAGGATCTCACTAGGGAAACCTACCCTAGCAAAAATGTTCAGCAAAGCTGCTGCCACTGTCTTGGCACTTATGGTGCCAAGCGCTACCGCCTCAGGGTACCGGGTGGCAAAATCCACCACCGTGAGGATGTAGCGCTTCCCTGACCTGCTAGGAATCATGAGGGGTCCTATCAGGTCCATCGCTACCTTCTGGAAGGGTTCCCCTATTATCGGTAGGGGTTTCAGGGGTGCCTTCACACGGTCGCCCGCCTTACCCACTCGCTGGCAGGCATCACAAGAGCGGCAGAAATTGCTCGCATCTCGGGATGCCCCCGGCCAGTAGTAACGCTGTAATAACCGGGCTCGCGTCCTGGTGACCCCCTGATGTCCCGCTAACGGAATAGAGTGAGCTACCCGTAACAATTGCTGTCGGTACCCCTGGGGTACTACTAGCTGTCGCTTACCGGTCAATCCCTTCTCTATCCCCGGGTTCCCTTCTTCTCTGTATAGGAGTCCCTTATGCCATAGGCAGCGCTCAGTGCCCTCCCCTGCCTGAGATTCGGATGCCCGAAGTCTCACGCCGGCCAGGGTAGGGTCTGTCTTCACTGCCTCCCTAAACTGGGCTCCTAAATCTGGCCACCCCCCAGTCATGTCATTGTCAGGGGAAGGGGACAGGGGAAGGGGGAACAGTACGTCAGCCTGTGGTTGCAACTGATCCTGGCTTACCTCCTCGGGCTCCTCTGCGCCCTCTGCTAACGTTGGTCCCAAAGGCTGGGGGACTGGGGTGGCCACCGGGTAACCGCCGCCACTGCAGCGGGCTGGGGCACACGGTCGTAGGTGCAGGTCATCGGTCCCAGGTCGTTGCCCAAAAGAATTTCAGCATCCAAACCTGGTAAAACCCCCACCTCCCGCACACCCTTGCCCACCCCCCAATCCAAAAAAATGCGGCCACCTGCAGGAAACGTGGCTCTCCGTCAGCCACAGTGATCTGCATCCCAGGGCCTGCGAGCAATTCCTCTGGCCGGACCATATCAGGTCGGACCAGGGTCACTGCAGCTCCTGAATCAAGCAAGCCAACTGCTTGCCAGCCACCGACTGTGACCGGGGTGAGATGCTTGCTCCTGCCGTCCGTCGGCTGCAGGTCTGCGCGGTGATGTCCTTCGCTCCTGGCTGTAGGCACCGATGAAACCGGGGTAGGGGTGACATGGGACGTCTCGCTGGGAGTTGTTTCCATGACCGGTCCTGGTTCTTTGGTGGAAGCCACCCGCACGCGGGCTACCGGCTTTGCAGCTGGGGTGCGTTGCCCTCGATAGAGTCCGTTGGAACGCAGGGGTTCTGGGCAATCTGGTCTGAGGTGACCAGTGCTGTTGCAATTGTAGCACCGGCGCTCATGCCGGAGCTCTCCCGCTTTCTGTGACCCGCTGCCCGCAGGTGGCTTTTGGGCCCACTGGGGGGTACTCACAGCTTTCTTGGCCGGCGCCGGTGGGGTTACCGCTTTGGCTGGTACCTTGGCGGTCATCTGGGACCGGCTGACCACATAGTCATCTGCCATCCTCGCCGCCTCGGTGTAGGTCTTGGGCTTTTTATCATACACAAAAGCCCTCACCGCCGGCGGGCACTGCTGCATGAGCTGCTCCTGAAAAATGAGGTCCAGCAGGCATTGGTAAGTCCTGGCCTCAGAGCCCTCTACCCAGTGTAACCCATACAAAGCCATGCGGGTCACATAAGTGACATAGGTCTCCTGAGGGTGCCTCTCCTCCAGCCGGAACTTACCCCGGTAAACTTCAGGGGTAAAACCGTGCTGAAACAGCAAAAGTTCTTTCAGGTGGTCATAGTCATCAGCAAACTCCTCTGTAAGCGCCATCAAAGTCTGTTTAGCCAAGCCGGAGAGCAGCGGGTCCAGGCATGCAACCCTATGCTGGGGAAGCACCCCGTACCGCCGGCACTGCGTTTCAAAGTTCCTTAGAAACATGTCAATCCGATCAGTGCCCTCCACATACTTGGTGAGACTGTGCTTGTCCAGTTGGAGTCCATCTTTGGGGGGTCGGACCGGGGGGCAATAAGCGGGTCTGTTCACTGCCATAGAGATAAACTGTAGCCGCTCCTCCGGTGTCCCTCGGTCTCCCCTCGCTGTTATCAGTGCCAGCATTTCAGGGGTAAACGGGCTGGTAGCTGCAGCTATCAGTGCCCCTCCTGCTGCACTTGTCCTGGGAGCTGCACTTGGTCCCTCCCCGGGATCCTGCAGGCCCGGCACTGGGTTCAGTCCCTGATCTCCGGGCGGCTGTAAAAGGGCAAGCTGAGCTACTTCCAGGACCTCTGGATGCTCAGCATCATATGCGGTGATTGCAACAACCATGTCCTCGACCTCCTGGTCCACATATTCCAGTCCATAGGCACGGCACTTGTCTTTTAGCTGATTTCTAGTTCTCAGGTAATAGATGTTCTCCGCTTCACTCATGGCTCTGAGTTCTGGGTCGCAGCAGTGAGGTGGTGTGACAACTTGCGTTACTTGTTGCACTACTGTGTGTTCAATATCTTTAGTCCCAGGAACTTGCAATTACCATCAAGTTCCCACTGGATAACAGTACCCCGCAGAATACTGTAATCCAGGTCCAGTTCAGTCCCGCCAGCTGCCACCAGTTTTATTAATACGCCTGTGACGATAGCTTCCACAGGCTTATTAATATTACACAAAAATAATTGGGTTTGAACTGAACGAGGCTTAAGATATAATAAATTGTATTTATTCCTTAGAATAAAGGTGAACACAACAGATAATACAGTAACAAACAAGAAGTACA
The DNA here is from genome assembly GCF_040206685.1 of Ascaphus truei. Classification (NCBI taxonomy): domain Eukaryota; kingdom Metazoa; phylum Chordata; class Amphibia; order Anura; family Ascaphidae; genus Ascaphus; species Ascaphus truei. Next base: position 7,209,995 of record NC_134484.1, read on the forward strand.
CTTACTTAGGGGTTGGGGAATGAGAAGTTAGATGTAGCATTTCTCTCAGCAATCAGGAAATCATTCAGGTGATATCAGGTAATCATATCAGCAAACGAAGACGAATGAAGACTTTGCATGAAGACCATAAATGAAGACCAAAAATGAAGACAAAGGATAGATGGGGAACAGCAGGTTATAAACCTTTTGTCCCTCTATCTGTAACATTAAGAACCTGTGATTGGTTTGCAATTATCTCCAGCCAATCTTTGATGGGGGAAAACATTTTAGGACAGGCCCCCCTGCTAGCTGGCACATGTGCAGTAGAACTCTGGGGTCTCCTTTCTGAGGCCCCACATGTGCAAATGGAATGCCAGCCCAGCTACCCCTCCGGATCTTGGACAAGATAACCTTTGTTGGACAGTGATAAGTGGGACACTTAAAAACTGCTATGGTATGCGCCCCCTCCACTCTCACAGAGACAGGGAGGGTGATAAAACCTTTTGAACAAAACTTATGTTCTAGCCATTGGGATGTCTCTAGGGCCATCTGTCATCCTGATAGCAAAGGAATTTCTCTGAAGCTTTGTCCATATCTTGAGACACAGTATTAACGGACTATTAACCCTTGTGCTCCCGGATGGATTCTAGTGTGTGTGTGCAGACACCGATGTACAATAACAGAGGGGAACCAGGAAAATACACATTTACAGGTTATAACAGGGGTGAAATCACATTTCTGGACCTCAGTCCTGTTAACCCCTTGTCTCCCTGGTGGGGTCAGGTGTGGCCAAATGGGGTACAACCCCTTTAATACCGGGCCACCCCCTTTCTCCCTCTACAGGTATGGTATTGAAGACTCGGTCAGTGTGAAGTATCAGGATTCAGCAGAATAATCCCTCAATGAAAGAGATGACACACTTAGTGCAACATTGCATGTTCAAATATAATATAATTATCCAAGGCAATAAGTATTGCACTTACATTTGGCACTATGTGCATAGACACATAACAATAATGATGCGCAGCTTGTGTATGTCACCAGCCCTGCTCCCGAGATTGCGTTGCGTCACTTCCGGTTGGTCCGTCGCGTCACTTCTGGTTGCTATCGATCGCGAGAATGGAGTCACCGGGTTAGGGGGGTGCTGGATACACTTCTCAGACTGCTGCAGACAAGCTTTGTGAGGAGTTCAATCTGTTGCATTATAACTTGATAATGTATATATACCCCTATAGGGTTCTGATTGGATAAGGAAATAGTTCATAGCTTCTTATTGGTTGGATTAAACACTTGTGATTGGCCAATGGGCGGGACTACTACTTCGTCCTTCTCAGCTAATACAATACATAACATAATATCTTTAATAACATAATATTAAAACAATATACCATAAAATACATAAGAATACTTAAGAATACATAAAAAACTCTAATTAATACAAACTAATACATTAAAAAAGCTAACTGATATTTATATATGAACTGGTTACAATATTTCTAAATGACTGATAGCTATATTCTGGGGTATTTATATCTGAGCTAATATTCGGGGTTTGACACTCAGAAAAACATATATATGAAGGAAATAAAATGGAAAAATGGAAATAAAAGAGAATGATGCAAGGGAAAAAGGAAGAGCAAAAAATACAAAATTAGTATTGCATTTAGAATTACAATAAAATCAAACAATAGCCATTAAATCCATTGCTTGTCACCATGGTTATCTATGGCCTCAATGGGGAAACAGATTGCCAATGTGGCTATCAATGGGCACCATACTACCCCATCACCCAGCCTCTCTACCTCCAACAAGTCCCGACCACACACAATCGGCAAAAGCCCTATTACCCATATTTCTGCCCATTCAAAAGCAATCAATGGCCACGCTATAGTAAATAAAAACAGCATGATCACCTGGAAGAGCTGTGCAGGGAGAGGGAGACAGAGAGAGGGAGAGAGAGAGACAGACAGAGAGAGAGGGAGACAGAGAGAGAGACAGGATGGACCCATCCAATTACAGAGGAATCTGTGTCAGCAGAACCTTGGGGAAACTGTTCAACAGCATCTTGAACAGCAGAATCCTCACCTTCCTGACAGAGCAGAGTGTACTGAGTAAGAGCCAGACAGGCTTCCTGCCAAACCACCGCACCACGGATCACATCTATACCTTACACAGCCTGATTAATAAGCACGTCCACAAAACCAACAAGGGCAAAAATCTTTGCTTGCTTTGTGGACTTCAAAAAAGCCTTCGACTCCATCTGGCATCCAGGCCTATTGCTGCAAATACTAGAGAGCGGAATAGGGGGGAGAACATACGACACGATCAAAAGTATGTACTCTGAAAACAAATGCTGCGTGAAAGTTAATAACAAAAGGACAGACTTCTTCCATCAAGGCCGTGGAGTTAGACAGGGCTGCAGCCTGAGTCCCACACTGTTTAACATCTACATCAATGAGCTCGCAGCAGCCCTAGAATCCTCCTCAGCACCTGGGCTCAACTTGGCTGGAACTGAGATTAAGTCTCTACTATACGCAGAAGACCTGCTCCTGCTGTCTCCAACAGAACAAGGCCTCCAACAGAAACTGGCAATACTAGAAAAATTCAGCCAGACCTGGGCACTCTGTGAACCTAGATAAAACCAGAATAATGGAATTCCAGAAAAAATCTAAAAAACATCCAACCATATCTCAATTCACACTGGACGACAATGCACTGGAACAGACAACTAGCTACACATACCTTGGTCTAACAATCAGCTCATCAAGGAAATTCAACCTGGCCATAAATACACTGAAGGAGAAGGCCCACAGAGCATTTTATGCAATAAAGAAACAGATGTACCACCTCAAACCACCAATAAGAATCTGGATGAAAATATTCAACAGCATCATCACACCCATCCTTCTGTATGGCAGCGAGGTGTGGGGCCCTGTAACATACCCAGACTCCACAAAATGGGATACCAGCCAACAGAAATAATGCATGTGGAATTCTGCAAACACCTTCTCCAAGTACACAGGAGTACATCAAACAATGCATGCTGGGCTGAGCTGGGCCGCTTTCCTCTACTGCTCACTGTACAGAAGAGAGCACTGACATTCTGGGCTCACCTAAACAAGAGCCAACCACAGTCTTACTGCCACAGAGCAATGCAAAGCCAGGACCTCCTCACTAAACCCTGTGCCATCAAACAACTTGTCCTCTCACTCCAAGGACAAAACCCCACACAAATTAACAACCTGCCGAAAAAAGAAATCAACTCAATCTCCAACGAAATGAAGAAGCAGTATGTGACAAGGTGGGGAAATCATATCCAGCGCTCAAAGAAGCTGGAAACCTACAACAGCCTACAGAGAGAATACACTCTGGCACCCTACCTACTGAAGGTAAAAGACCCAAAACAGAGACAGACCCTGGGCCAGTACAGAATAAGTGCCCACAGCCTAGAAATAGAAACAGGCAGGCACAGACAGAACTGGAAGCCCCGGGAGATGAGACTGTGCCAAAGATGTGAGCTGGGAGAGGTAGAAGATGAAACGCACTTCCTGTTGCGTTGCACACAATACTCTGAAGTGAGGAGTGCCCACCTAGAGAAACTAACTGCTGTTATCTAGAACTTTAATAATATAGAGGAGAACCAAAAAATAGCGATCCTCCTGGGAGAAGATGAAACCACAGCAGAACTGGCTGCACACTATATCAGCACCTGCCACAAGCTGAGAGACGTCCACTAACCCCCACACCCCTGTGCGAAACTGTTACCCATATACCCTGCAATCATTATACCCTACCCCCTAGTATTCATAGAAAAAGAAAAGGTGATGTATAGTAGCGCTAATGGGAATTAGACAATATACCCTGCTTTGAGGGTGAGCCCTAGTGGTAGAAAGGCAGCCTGATGGTGAACTGATGGTACAATCAGAATAAACAGCATAAAACAAAAAGAGATACCGGCGCCTAATGAGTCCAAATAGTGGAATCCTGGATATCCAGTAGAGATAGCTCAAGTTCCAGGATGATCAACAGTCTCTTAGTCTTTAGATGATCAGATAGGACTTTGTTCATGGGAAGTGGAACATGAAATGAAAAAAGAGATATTTAGTGCAACACAGCTTTAACGAATTACACAGACATAAATTTGCAAACTGGCTGACAATGATAACAAGACAGACAGACACACCAAGACAGATAAACACAAAGCAAAGCTAATGATAAAAATTAGTTTAATATAACTAAGTAAGTAAAAATGTTGGACAAAATCTGGAACGCCGCTCCGGTCGGTTAAAACCTGAATAACACTCACAAGACGGCAGATGGTTAATGGCAGTGAACTCGTGTGGACTGTTCTCCACGTGTAGAGGGTCCGCAGAGTGCCCTGGAAGCCGTGCGATCCTTCTGTGTCTCCAGGTTGGCAAGAACCGGAAATGGCGGAAATCCCTTGAGGAAGTGTGTTTAGACACACGTAACACGTAGGGCCATTTTATTGAGCTTGGACACTTTTTTGGATAAGCAGTACAAGTGCTGAGTGCTATGGCTTAGTGATAGAGGGACATTGAGACACGGATTGCGGTTTCCTTTGGCTTCGTTGGAGATTTGCCAGGCCTTGACGCCACAATCGGTGACGTCACTACCGGTTCCGGCACACGACGGAGACGCCATTTCCGGTTCTTGCCAACCAGGAGACACAGAAGGATCGCACGGCTTCCAGGGCACTCTGCGGACCCTCTACACGTGGAGAACAGTCCACACCAGTTCACTGCCATTAACCATCTGCCGTCCTGTGAGTGTTATTCAGGTTTTAACCGACCGGAGCGGCGTTCCAGATTTTGTCCAACATTTTTACTTACTTACTGTAGTTATATTAAACTAATTTTTATCATTAGCTTTGCTTTGTGTTTATCTGTCTTGGTGTGTCTGTCTGTCTTGTTATCATTGTCAGCCAGTTTGCAAATTTATGTCTGTGTAATTCGTTAAAGCTGTGTGCACTAAATATCTCTTTTTTTCATTTCATGTTCCACTTCCCATGAACAAAGTCCTATCTGATAATCTAAAGACTAAGAGACTGTTGATCATCCTGGGACTTGAGCTATCTCTACTGGATATCCAGGATTCCACTATTTGGACTCATTAGGCGCCGGTATCTCTTTTTGTTTCCCCTAGTATTCATGTAATTATTGTCCCCCACCCCTTACTATTCACGCTTTGGCAATACTAAAATGTTCTTTCGTCATGCCAATAAAGCTGATTTGATTTGATTTGATTTGAGAGGGAGACAGAGAGAGAGAGGGAGAGAGAGACAGAGGGAGACAGAGAGGGAGAGAGAGACAGAGAGAGAGAGAGAGAGAGACTGAGAGAGACAGACAGAGACAGACAGAGAGAAAGAGAGAGAGGGGAGACAGAGAGAGAGAGAGGGGAGACAGAGAGAGGGAGACAGAGAGAGATGGAGACTGAGACAGACAGAGACAGAGAGACAGACAGAGACAGAGAGACAGACAGAGACAGAGAGACAGACAGAGGCAGAGAGACAGAGAGGCTGCTTCTCTGCACAGCTCTTCCAGACTGGTGCGGCCCTGTAGGATTAACGCAGCGGGAGTCCCATTCACAAGCCGGGACACCCCCCGCTGTGTTAATCCTTCTGGGAAATTCCCCCAGCGCTTAGCCGTGATCAAGGCCGCACTTGGGCCGCAGTCCACCTGCTTGAAGTGACGTGCAGGGGTAACTTGAATCGCGCCACATCTTTATAGCCAAATATATATAACTTTACTAACAATAAAAGCTCATTCTCCAGCCGCTGAACCCGTGGTGGTTGGGGGAGTGTGGGCGACACAAGAGTTGCGAGTCGCGCTAGGTTTGATTCCAGAGACTACGAGGGAATTGGGTATACTATTTCTGGATTGAGGGCCCCTGTTATGTTAACGTAGTAAGCGGACTAGTGGGGATAATTGTCAAGTATTAACAAAGTACAGATCTAAGAAGCTATAAAAAGTTAATCACATGGGGCGTTGCCAACATTGCAATAGTATCAGCAATGATAACACACGTGTGTCATAGGAAGGAGCTGAAGAACATTCTTCGACAGCTCAGTCTTTCGTCTTCTGGAATATTCTAGTATGTCACTGATTACAACACATGCAAGCATACGAGGGGATTGTACTGAGAAAAGCGTAAATAAAAAACACAGTCTGAGGTTATTTTGAAACAGAATAACACGTGAATTTATTCAAGTCAAGTGCACAACGGAGACAGCTTCAAAACAAAAGCTCTCTAACAATAACACGATATGCCATATATTTATACCCTAAAACCTAAAGCTCCACCCCTTTATGGGGAGCTTGCACGTCACTAAACATTACCTCATTTTGTAATACATAACAATACTAAAGCTGATGTCATTTTGTAATACATAATAATACTGAATAACTGTATGTAAGCTAAAAATCATTATGGGGTTAAATGTGATGTCAGTTCTGCCACTTGGCATACTGTGTGAGAAACAGTTTATCTTAGCTTATCTCACGGGTTCTCATAACTTTTAGCCTGTTTACCCTTTTAATTTGAAGCTGATTGGATGAGGAAGGGTCAATAAATTCAGCTAAGAGCGAAAACATTCCATTCTCTGCTTCACACATTTGTTTATACAGAAATGAAACACAGAAATTAAGACTCACAGAGACAAGACAAGATGGCGGATTGAAATATTCACACAAAATGGCTTCATCCTAAATGCTGTTATGTTGTTATGCCAGACCCCCTAATGTCTCAACTTCGTCAGTCCCTCCTCTGATTCTTTAAAACATTGTTTTTTGAGAATTATTGGTATGATTTTAGTCCAGAAACACGTTGGGAGGCACAAGGGTGCTCCATCATCTCATAATGCTGCTTGAGGGTGTAGGACAGTGCACGAGTGTGCCTGCCAAATGTAGTCATAGGGCCTCATGCAGTAAGCGACGATTATGTGAAATCGGCAAGCTTACCGATTAGTCATGTTATTGGCGATTTTTCCTCTCCGTATGCAGTAAGTGCCGAATACATTCAAAATCAAGCCGAAAACATATCCGCCCACTCTGACGATGATTTGCCGATCACACACAGGTGTATCGGCGTGCGTGGCGGGGTGCTGTTACGTTCGCCAATCAAAAATCTTGCTGAATCAGGCGAAACAAGCATGTATTGGATAGCGCGCCATATTTAAAGGCAACGTGTACTGTTAATCATTCTCTGTGTTGTTGGGAGTGAGAGAGAGAGAGACGCACAGAGCTGGGTGATTTAAGATTTGCATATTGACTGAGAGACTTGTTGTGTATTGGGAGAGCTTTGTCCTTTGTTGTTTTGTTTACATCTTTGTCTTGTTTTATATGTGGAAGTGTTTCGTGTGATTGGCTGTACATTTGTTGTCTGTTTTTTGTGAGTGCTGTAAGTATGCCCGCAAAGCGTGGGAAGAGTGATGCTGGTGGGAGTGGGAGTGCTACTCGTGCGAGTACGTGTCGGAGTGAACGTACTGTTCAGGGGAGTGATGTTGCTAGGAGTACGAGTGCTGTTGCTGGGAGTGCGAGTGGTGTTGCTGGGAGTGGGAGTGCTGTTGCTACGAGTGGTGTTGCTGGGAGTGTCAGTGCTGTTGCTTTGAGTGGGAGTGCTGTTGCTTGGAGTGGGAGTGCTGTTGCTGGGAGTGGGAGTGCTGGTGCTAGGAGTGCGAGTGCTGTTGCTGGGAGTGGGAGTGCTGCTGGTGGCTCAGTTGCTGATGGGGTGTCTGGTGGTGGCGTGCTTGCTGGTGGCCAGCTTTTGGAGTCTCTTCCATTGGAAGAAGGAGAGTCCAGTCAGCACCAGGCAAGCTCTGAGCCTAAACCTGCTCGGAAGAAACGTGTGGAGAAGCCACGTAATCCTCGCTTCAATGACCAGGAAAATACAGCTCTTGTCACTGGGATTCTGGAGCACTATGACAGTATCTATGGACATTTAGTAGGTAAGTGTACCTTTCCATTTATTCTTCAAATACATTTGATCCTAGGTCATGTGAGTTTTGTTCATATGCAAATATGGGTACAGAATATCTTTCTATGTTAATTAGTCTGGAAAGACAGCTTATTATCATGCGTTACAAGGACAACTAAACACAGGCGTTCAATTTGCCACAACTGCATACAATATGAATGCAAGCTTGCTTACATGTTTAGGTTTAGTAGTGAATGCTCATGTGCTTCACATATTACACCTAAAACAGCATTTGCTATCTCTTGGAACAGCTAGCAGTGTAGGAAACTGGTGCTTCTATTATTATTAATTTACCTCATATATTTTCTATGTTTTTCAAGGGCGGACAAGTTCATCAAGCAGAAAAGAAATGTGGGACACAATAGTCATTGGTGTCAATGCGTGTGGGAATCGTGTCAGGGACAAGTATCATTGTCGGAAAAGATTTGATGATATTAGGTCAAAATTGAAAAAGAAAATACAAGACCAATGCGTGCATGCTACTGGCACTGGAGGTGGGCCGACACCACAACGTCTGATATTAACTCCATTGGAGGAGCTGCTTCGGGCAAAATTACTTCCCGTCGTCGTGGAAGGCTTGGCTGGTGACCGTGATATTGGAATTTATCCCTCACAATTTCCACCAGGTGAGAAATATTACTGTACTAGGCTTGTCGTTGCTTACAGTTATTTTGCATATTTCCGCTGCTTTTTATACTGTCTTCACAATATAAGCATACCTGCATCTATATATGTATATGTCTGATTCTGTATATATATATATCTCAAAATAGAAATATATGTTTTAGTCCTACTAAAAGCAGTAACTAATATAGCACGTGCCATTGCGTGGTCATTTACATGTGAATTCCCAAAATGCATTGCTGCAGTGGAAGCAATTGATGGTGGGCGAAGATGGGGAACAACAGGGTAGTACACATGTGTAACACATGCTAATGAGAAATTATTACTAGCTACAGGTACAGAACATAAATATGTATAATATTATTGTGTATTTTATTTATTTTACTCCTACAAACATGACATTACTGCCTATTTTAAGCATGCATCAAATATATTGCATGCAACGGCCTACAAACATCACTTGCACTAACACATCTATAGTTGTTTATGAAAAGGTCCATTTTTGCTTTATGTCATATACAGACAGCATAATGAGGCACACGTAGCATATGTTATGTCATTGTGTTCATAACTTAAACACTGCAGACGACTATTTAGCTCCTCTAACATTGTGTTAAAGCAGCTGCAATGAATATCTCATCACAGCATACATGTCAACAGAGGGGATGGGGTTCAGCACACACACAAATTACAGGCTCATCTTAGGGTCAACTTAGTTCACACCATTTTCACCTGTTTGAAGTAATTGAAAGGTCTGGCTGATTAGGGTTTTTATGGGAAGGGAATACCGTTCTTACAACCTGACTAGCACAACTGAAGTTAATCACACTCATTTGAAAGCGTAACTCTAGCTACTAAATGCCCCAACAAGTCATTAGTTATCAAACCGTACCTCACACATTAGTTCACTCATATCTATAGTTGAACTACTATCAACGACACATTATCACACACTGCATGTGTTGTCTTGTTGAGTGACAGCCACATTCAGGTGTGCCACATCTTCTATTAATGTACCACACATATCCTGTACCAAAAACAAAACTTTTTGCAATATGACCACCTTCATGATAACCATTGTGAATGTTCATCTCATGATAGTTATGTACATTATGATACTGATATCACTACACAACATATGATTTTTATGTACAATTTTAATCTATTTATCCTCACGCATTACTGCAGAAACATAGTATGTTGTATGTTAGGGAACTCAAAAGTTCTAAGTACACAGGCATGTACATTGTTATTACAACTATTTATGTTCACTTTCACACACACATTTTCGGTTAAGGAACTGATGCTGTTAGGTACTCATAAATACAGAACATACAATAACTGTTTGTTCAATATTTACACATGTAAATGTAAAACTAATGTTATTGTTATATATAGTTGCCCCTGGAGGACATGTGTCACCTGAGACGGAACAAGTGTCTTCACATGGGTCATGCAGCTCAACACACCTAGAAGGTGAGTGTATCAGTTGGTGGCCATATAATATGTGCTCTTCTATATGTTATGTTGTCATGTTCATTATTTGTTTTGCACATGTTCTTTAAATAGGATTACTTAGTGTCAGTGAAAATGAAGTGTAAGGCAACATGTATTGTGTTAGTGATGTTAAGTATCATGTAGGAGTTGTGAGTTTAGAGCAAGTTTTCATTCATTCATATTTCATACTGAGTCCAAACATTATTCGTAAGTCAAGGTAGTTTTTAATGTGAGGTTATAAAACGTATGGAAACATGTTAGTTGTTACTTATGACACAGTATAATTACATAGTAACACAGCAGAGATTAACATTCCATTTAATAATGTGTACATTTATTTTTAGAACATGATGATGAAGATGATGATGCCACCGCCATAGACACAGAAATACAATCAAGTGAGCATGAAGAGGTTCCAATTGAAACAGTTTTACCGCTAAATCGTCCATCAACTACCACATACGATGCAATTGTAGCTTCTGAGGGAAAAATTGTGGAAGCAGAAAATCGTAGCCATTCTGATCTGATGACAGTGCTGGAAAGGATGATTGCACTGCAGGAAGAAACGATATCACAATTGGCACATCTCCACAGAGTCTTCATTGAAGTGCCTAAACAGTTGCAAAAAATCAACACCTCATTCGAAGCATTAGTTGTTCAGCAAACCCAAGCAAATTACTTGAGAATGACTACTGTACCACATTTCAACTTCAACACCTCACAGGCAGGATCTTTACATGCTGGTAATTTTTCACCACATGCATCTGATCTTCATTCCCCAGGTCCGAATGTTACCGGTCAAGTAGCAGACATTGCTGTGCAGGTTCCTGACGACATCCTACCGCTGCCATCTGTACAAAATCAGGAGCTGACACCTACAAAGGAGGCGACAAAAACAAAACAGCACAAGCAGTTACTACTGACCAGTTTTTGGACACAAACAAAAAAAGATACACATGAAACAGACCAACCATTACTTGTGCAGTGTCTACCAACTTGCTCACATGTGTCAGTGGGCACAAGCCCTGTCGGTGAGTCACTGGCCAAAAGCCCTGTCGGTGAACAGTCACTGCCCACAAGCCCTGTAAGTGAGTCACTGCCCAAAAGCCCTGTCAGTGAACAGTCACTGCCCAAAAGCCCTGTAGGTGAGTCACTGCCCAAAAGCCCTGTAGGTGAGTCACTGGCCACAAGCCCTGCCCGTGAAGTGCCAGAGGCCACTCAAAGTGGCTCTGTTGTGGCTAAAGTTGTTGCAAAACGAAAAAGGAAAATCCAAGAAACAACAAGCAGGCCTGTTACTCGCTCTCAAAAGGAACAAAAAAAATAAATGTTATAATTCACTAAATATGTCTTTGGCCTTGTTTTGTTGACTTCAGATTATCTAATTAATATTGTATGTATGCTGAAGACTGTGTTGTTTCCAAACTTTCAAGTATGTTCTTGTACACGTGAAGTTTTGGAAATGTTAACAGTCCTAATTAATGAATAGTGTTATTAATATTGATGTATTAATCGTGTATTCAGTAATGCTCCACCAGGAGCCAGTTGCTATGTTTAGAGAAGCTGCCATTGACTTTGCAGCAAAACATTGTATTTGGGTGTGTTACTTGATGTAATCATTGCATGTGCATATTATTCACATGCAATTAAAAACACACCTATTTAACTGCAAACATCTTTCTTGTACGTGTACAGCAGGATTATGTGTTAAATATTACTTACCTTTGCCTTGGCTGGCCATTGTAATGTTGTCCTTTAATCATTTATGTGTTCTTGTTTCAAGAACATCTCTGATTTTATACTAATATATATGTAGTATGTATGGATATATGCACACACACACACACACAGACACACACTGTGTGTGTGTGTGTGTGTGTGTATGTATGTATATATAGTAATATCTAAACTGGTATAGATGTATTTACAAAAAACATACACTTCATGCTTCCTTGTGAAAACACAGTATTTTAATAATACAGGCCTAATGTTTGTGAACTATACTACCTGTGAGCCTATAACAGTATTGGGCTTAAACACATTTTTATTACTTAATTCACTCATGTTTATCACCATTTAAATAGGTTTCATACAAGGGATACTTACTGGCATCAATATGTTGTGTGTACTCCTGTATTATATATATATATATATATATATATATATATATATATATATATATATATATATATATATACAGTGTTCGACAATTGTATACATTTACTCGCCCGGGGCGGGTGGATTTAACCCCCGGGCGAGTAACTATTGGCCCAAGCAGCACACGTGTTTTTTTTTTTAAATTCCCCCGTTCGCGCTGAAATTTCCCTGCTCGCGCTGAAAAAAAAAACAAAAAAAAAACTCCCTTACCTGACTCCTGATTGGCGCGCGCTCCAGGCTTTGTGGGCGCGCGGCCAGGCTCTATATGAGCCCGCCCCCAACGAGCGGCCATTCTGCCTGGAGCTCTGTTGAAGGGTAAGTACTCTCCATGCTGCGGCCCCTCTGCTCCTTCCCTGCGATCCACCTGGTCCCCACATGGCTCCCTACTCCCCACCGTGGAAGCTCTCCTGTCCCCTGCTCCTGTCCCATTCCCCTCCTCCTGTCCCCTGCTCCTGTCCCCTGCTCCTGTCCCCTGTCCCCTCCTCCTGCTCCCTTCCCCTCTTCCTGCTCCTGTCCCCTTCCCCTCCTCCTGTCCCCTTCCCCTCCTCCTGTCCCCTTCCCCTCGATCCACCGATCGATGTCAGGGGCGGGAGGTCCCAGCTGCTGCAGCCCGGTTGGCTTGCGGGGGGGGGGCTCGGCCCTCACCACGTGCCTCCCATGCGTCCCCTACCTTCATGATGGCGCAGCCGCCGCATGAGGTGGGGGGATGTCGGCCTGGCCCCCCCCCCCGCCACGAGCATCATGCCGCCGCGGGCTGGGGGGGAAGAAGCAGCCTGCAGCTTGGCCAGGCACTGTGACATGCCGGCGAGGGGAGCAGGGCAGTGGCGGCCACGGCGGGGCTGACTGTCACCTGGGGCACCCAGTGGGGGATACCTCGCCACGTGCCTCCCACCCACCCTGCTGATTGGGGGGGGGGGATGTCGGCCTGCCCCCCACACGAGCGGGAGATGGGCGCGGGTGGGTGGGGGATTTGCATGGTGCTGGTCGCGGCCTTTCCTCCCCTGTGTGTGTGTGAGAATGTGTATGTGTGTGTGTGGGAGAATGTGTGTGTGTGTGAATGAATGTATGTGTGTATGGGAGTATGTGTATGTGTGTGACACCAGAGGTCCCCCCCAGTCAGTAACCCCCCCAGTCAGTAACCCCCCCCCCAGTCAGTAACCTTCCCCCCAGTCAGTCAGTCACCCCCCCCCCTGTCAGTCACCCCCCAGTCAGTGTCAGTCACCCCCCAACCCCAGTCAGTGTCAGTCACCCCCCACCCCCAGTCAGTGTCAGTCACCCCCCACCCCCAGTCAGTGTCAGTCACCCCCCACCCCCAGTCAGTGTCAGTCACCCCCCACCCCCAGTCAGTGTCAGTCACCCCCCACCCCCAGTCAGTGTCAGTCACCCCCCCACCCCCAGTCAGTGTCAGTCACCCCCCACCCCCAGTCAGTGTCAGTCACCCCCCAGCCCCAGTCAGTGTCAGTCACCCCCCAGCCCCAGTCAGTGTCAGTCACCCCCCCACCCCCAGTCAGTGTCAGTCACCCCCCACCCCCAGTCAGTGTCAGTCACCCCCCAGCCCCAGTCAGTGTCAGTCACCCCCCCACCCCCATTCAGTGTCAGTCACCCCCCACCCCCAGTCAGTGTCAGTCACCCCCCCCACCCCCAGTCAGTGTCAGTCACCCCCCCCAACCCCAGTCAGTGTCAGTCACCCCCCCACCCCCAGTCAGTGTCAGTCACCCCCCCACCCCCAGTCAGTGTCAGTCACCCCCCCAACCCCAGTCAGTGTCAGTCACCCCCCCACCCCCAGTCAGTGTCAGTCACCCCCCCACCCCCAGTCAGTGTCAGTCACCCCCCCACCCCCAGTCAGTGTCAGTCACCCCCCACCCCCAGTCAGTGTCAGTCACTCACCCACCCACCCAGTCACCCCTGCCCCACCCAGCAAACCACTCAACCAGCCAGTCACTCACCCAGCCTCTCTCTCTGTGTATCACCCACCCTCTGTGTGTGTCACCCACCGTTTCTCTCCTCTGTCTCCCCCACACTCTCTCTCCCCCCCACACACTCTCTCTCCCCCCCACACTCTCTCTCTCCCCCCCACACTCTCTCTCTCCCCCCCACACGCTCTCTCTCCCCCCCACATGCTCTCTCTCCCCCCCACACTCTCTCTCTCCCCCACACTCTCTCTCCCACACACTCTCTCTCCCTCTCTCCCCCACACTCTCTCTCCCTCTCTCCCCCACACTCTCTCTCCCTCTCTCCCCCACACTCTCTCTCCCTCTCCCCAACACTCTCTCTCCCTCTCCCCAACACTCTCTCTCCCTCTCCCCCACACGCTCTCTCCCTCCTCCCCACACTCTCTCTCTCTCTCTCCCCCACACTCTCTCTCTCTCTCTCCCCCACACTCTCTCTCTCTGTCACTCCCACACTCTCTCTCTCTGTCACTCACACTCTGGATCTCTTATTTACCCTATATATCTTAACTGCCCTATACTACACCGAAATCTTAACTACCCTATTCTGCTTTCTTCCAGATCTGGCTCAAGCTTCACATGGAAGACATCGGAACCCCCCCCTAACCCAGAAGACAGGTAATGAACACCTCCCCAATGTATAACATTGCAGGAATGAGCGTACCTGGACATTGAGGGACTGCGGATCAGGTAAGATCCCAGGTGGGATTGCTGCTTTAGATATTGTGAAGCGGGGACATCCAGACACTGGTTAAGGGGTTCAGGAAACTAGTCATTCACACCTGGCTTTTATTTCTAGATCCGACATTTACACACACACACACACACACACACACACACACACACACACACACACACACACACACACACACACACACACACACACACACACATGTAACAAGGACTAATTGTAGTATAATGTAATACAATAAATACATTTATGTCAAAAACGAATGTTGTTCTGACTAGGAATTTATTAAATGTATTTTATTTATATATTTTATTTTAAAGCGGGGTTGGGGGCGGGACTAGGGGCGGGGTTAGGGGCGGGACTAGGGGCGGGGTTGGGGGCGGGACTAGGTGGCGAGTAGATTTTTTGGTTGGGCGAGTAGATTTTTGGGTGATTTGTCGAACACTGTATATATATATATATATATATATATATATATATATATATATATATTATTGGTTTTAACACTACAGCACTTCTAAATAAAAAAAAAAAATTTGGATGGTAAATCACATTTACCATACAGGTCAATGCAATAGGCCATACAAGTGTAAGCCTCTATTATGTTAACCTTTAAATAAATCACTGCAATATAAAAATCCCTCTTTACATTTAAGCCCTTAAAAGTTGTAATATACACACACACACATTTAAAGTTTGGTTTTACAGACATATTGTTATATATATATATATATATATATATATATATATATATATATATATATATATATATATATATATATTTATGAGAGAGATATATATAAATACATATAGACACGTAGTTAAACTGATGCAGACAGGGAGTTAACCAGACTTTCAAATACACACAGAAATGTATGAGGAAAAAAAACTTTTACTTTTTCAGGTGTGTGTGTGTATTTCATTATATGGCTGTGTAAGCACTATTTCCAGACAGTGCTCTATTTTATTTTTCCAGAAAACACAATGTTACTTAATTAAAAGTCTAGCTATGTTTTGAGAAACGAGATAAAAAATGATACATGTTTGTCAGACAAACGGCTATCACAAACCACAAACGTTAAACCAATTATTTCAACACATCCAATTGGTGGTTCAAAAAAGGAGTAAAAGTTGATACTTTTTATGACCTTGAAAAGGAAACACAGCAAATTGTTAGGCATTGACCAGTTTCATTCTTATGGGCAAAGAACAGAGAGCTGCAGACATCTTTTCTGTTAATCTGTAATGGCTGATGAATTGTTAAAGAATATGAATCCGCACAGAGGGTATAAATTCATGATAGCAGAAGCTATTTTGTCGACCTCAGGACACAAAGCGAACACCGGTCAAATCTATGATTTGATTAGAGCAAAGTATCCTTATTACCAAGAACCTGGGCATGCGTGCAATTTTAAATCCTCAGTAAGATTCACTTTATCAACTAATGAGTGTTTTGAACGTGTGCAGGATAAGCTAGAAGACAGGTATGGTTTCTGGAAGATTGCCAAGGATAAACATTTCACCGTGAAAGAGGGCACACATATTGTGCTTAATGGCATATTTATTCCTAATGCCAATAGCAATGGATCCGCTACTACTGTTCCGTGTGAATCGATACCTGCTGCAATATCTGCACCCTCCATTCCTGAAACCCACATTGTACAAGAACATAACTACTATGATTATGTACCAAGCCTTTCAGCTGAAAATGCATTGGAATGGGTACCCGAAGAAATGAACCTACCTCCGGACCAATTGTTTGAAGAAAGCAGTGGCGATTCCTATGAGCGCTTCATGGAGGAGATGTGTGTCATACTGGATTCAGCGTTTGGGTCAAGCGTGGATGCAAATGCCTTGCTTTTCTGGAGCGACCAGTTGCAGGCAGACGAAGTGTTAATTCTACAAGAATGGTAAATATAACAATCGTTATGCGTTGACTCTGTGTTTAATTTTTTTTAATTTTTTTTAACCACCATTTTCACTTTCAATGCGTGGATACAGCGTTACATTGCAGACTGCATAACATGTATCGATCACAAACAAATTTTTTCCTATTACAATATAGTAGAACCTGAAAGAGTAGTACACATTGCTGACGGAATAAATATACGTACTTTCCTATCCCTTTAAACATATTAGCAACATTTTAACATAACTCTAACACATACCTGTTTTGTTATCATGCAACATCTACAAAATAAAAAACCGGGTCCACCACGTATGACGTGGGACCCTTGTCATGGGCCAAGGCGTCCTTAAAAAGGATTACGGATGTATGTCCCGCCCCCAAGCGACGTGCGCGCCTCAAAGCCTATTGGCTGTGTTGTTTTGTTATAGTTACGGTAACTGCACTGTGTCATACACTGGGGGCGTACACTGGGCGTTAGCCGAATGTTAATTGAGTGGGAGGAGTGTTAGCGTGCGTTTCACGCTGGCTTAACATGACGTCACACGTATTGCATTTGCGCATTGTGTTATCGGCCGTGCTTTCTGTCCAAACACGTCTGTTTAAAAATAATACAGATGTACTCGTTTAGAACGAATGTAGTTTCGTCTTCATTGTATTTGAAATAAAGATTTTATGTTTAATGGTATTTTCAACATGTATTGAACGCACAATGTACGCATTGTTTTGCGCATGCGCTAACAGTTAGTCGACCCAAGCGTGAAGTGCGTGCGCACACTAAGATGTGCGCGCACATTTGTCAGTATACAGGCAACGTTCACTTCCTATACATAGTTATGCCTGCTACAAATTTAATGAAAAATTACATACTGATGTACACTTGTACTTCTAACATATAAGTGACTGACGTGTGTATGTACACAATCATATAGAGCTGTGTAACGCGTTGTCACGGATACATATATAGTAAGGTGCCATCTTTGACCATCATGTGTTTGCTGTATTTCAGAGATGTGGGGGAAGATACAATCGGATCAATGTATGATTTCAGAAGAGTCTACCTTTATATGAGATGATTGTGAGGAGGAGCCACCGACTACTATACTACATATGGAACTAATTTTATATTGCTTGCAGCGCTTATTAACAAACAATTAAAAATGTGATACCCTTATGCCTATATTGCATAAGCACTTAATTAACATAATGATGTTGCAAAAGAGTGCCTCATGAATTTTTATTGAGTGTTCTTTAATTACTACTAGCATTTTATGGCATGGTGTGTTTTATATATAACAACCATTCCCACTCTGCTAACACATTTGTGTATTCTATTGTGTAATGGAACGTATGACTGTCGAAACTATGTAACAATAATAATAATAATAATATGAGCATGTTCATGTATAGCGCTGCTAGTTGTACGCAGCGCTTTACAGACACATTTTTCAGACTGAGGTCCCTGGCCCGTGGAGCGTACAATTTATTTTTTGCCGCCTGAGGCACAGGGAGTGACTTGGCCAAGGTCACAAGGAGCCGACACCGGGATTTGAACCAGAACTCCCCTGCTTCAAACTCTCAGTGCCAGTGTGTGTCTTTACTCACTGAGCCACTCCTTCTCCCAATGTAAAGGACACTTACAACCAACTAGCCATTTATTGTTAAAAAATCTCTTGTTACATGGGTATGTTGATAAAATGGTTTGGGACTGTAGCAAATAATGTTATTGCCTAGATGTTGTGGTCCCCTACAATGCATGATGTTCTGAATATTACATCAACATCATGTGATGAAGTACGTTTCTGTGTATATTTCATTAACCTAACTAACTATAGTTTACTGTGTTTATTAAACATTCTAAAAATAAATAGTACAGTCAATATGATGATATAAGCTACCATAATAAAGCTGCTGTTATCTTTTGTCGGTGTTATACATGGATCCTACACAAATTGATACAGACACAAACAGTTGTCTTAAAAAGTCTGTCTATGCTAATGTGCACGTGATTGATGTTACAATTGTCAGAATACTGGATAATTATCATCATGATAATGATGAAGTGACGTGATTGACATTCCAAAAATATTACCAACATTGTCATAGTGGGAAATTAGAAATGCAAAATTACAGTAACATTTGCGACAAAATTGTGGTTTCTGTTAACAGTTTTACACTTGGTACATGTAGGACACATCCACACACGTGTGACTTATACATACACATGTCACAAATTTAAATTAATGTTGACTATTAATTCCTAGCATTAATAAACACCCACATTGCTAAATATAAGATGTAGTACGCATTGTTGTGATTACAGGCATTCATGCATGGAGTGTTATGATCAGTCAATTTCATCCGTGATGAATGAGCTCCCGTAAGTAAACAAATAAGTACAGTTATCCCCTTTTCTCCAAACACCTCTATATTACATTAATGGAATTTATAAGGAAACATACATAAAATGTGATGAAATGTGAGTAATCATTTTCTAATACAATGCACATGAAACCTCAAGAGTAGCTAAATGCATATACATGATACAGAAAGTACATGTATGTTACATTTGTCTTTAAACCAATATGTTTGGTTTTTACTTCAAATAATTATAGGAAGATTGAGGTAGGCACATCTTATGCCAGATGTCAGCAAATATACATACCATGATCAGTCATACTGGAGATATACCTATAATGCAATGGAACAATATATAAATTGCAAACATTGACATGCCATCTTCAGTACCGTAAGCAACACAGCAAAGTGTGTATTTGCTGTTCAATGTGCAACACCATGTATATTTAATGACATTCCAAATGTAAAGCAGGCTGGTGTACACATCATATGGATGTACATGTTACACTGCACCAATAACATTGTATGTAAGCATACTAGAAGAATGAATGACTATGGGCATACTATGTGTATTGTCTTTGCATAAGGAACAACACAATGCTAAAATATTACTGCTTTGTTACCCCAGTTGTATTCACATACACACAACTAATGTACAATGGAAGAGGGATTATATAACCTGTGCAACAATAACATACCGGTGCCACATCCCTTTGTGCACACAGCAGAGAACAGAAAGGTGTGCAACCCATATTCATCTGTGTCCTAACAGAAGGTTATATAAAAAAAGATTATTGTTAATATAACATAATTAATCTATACAAGTAGTACTAGGAACATATATGTTTTTACTTACAAGAAAAAAATGAATTGATGAGATTCTGGCGTGTCTGGCCACCACTGGCTGTTTGTTCATTTTCAGCAGCTACATGGGTGGGATGCTCGTCTACCAAAGGCTCAGCTAGGTCTGATTGTACATTGTGCCTGAGTGCAACATTGTGCAAAATGCAACAGGCAAGGATAATATCAGACACTTTTTGAGGCTTGTATAGAAGAGCCCCACCAGTTCTGTCCAGACACCTAAATCTGGTCTTGAGTAGGCCAAATGTCCTCTCTATAACAGATCTTGTAGATATATGGGCTGCATTGTACCTCTCCTCTGCTTCAGTTTGAGGGTTTAGCACCGGAGTCAAGAGCCACGGCCTAATTCCGTATCCTGAGTCACCTATAATGAATTGAGCACACATAAGCTGACATTAGTGATCAAATTCTACAATGCCAACATTCCTAAATAAAAATGTGTTTTGTGTTAGAACATCTAAATCTGTACTCACCCAGCAGCCAACCATGTTCAAAATGTCCCTCTTCGAACGCATGGAAGACTGAAGAGTTCCTCAGGATAGAGGAATCGTGACTGGAACCAGGGAATTTGGGTACCACATGCATTATCCTCATCGTGGCATCACATACCACCTGTACATTGAGTGAATGGTAGTGCTTACGATTGCGGTAAACATGCTCACTCTGACTAGGTGCAATCAAAGCAACATGTGTGCAATCGATTGCACCCAGCACACATGGTATCCCTGCTATATTATAAAAGCCAGTCCTGACTTCCAGCCACTCTGTCGCCTCTGTAGGAAAATGAATATAATTCCTAGCGCGTCTATTGAGTGCATAGAGAAACTGGGTAAAGGCCCGCGAGAATGTAGATTGCGAGACCCCGCCCACTATGCCCACAGTTGTCTGGAATGACGCGGAAGCAAGATAATGTAATGAGCACAGCATTTTAACAAGCCCAGGGACTGCACGACCTCTGGCTGTCACAAAATCTAAATCTCCCCTTATCTCTTCATAAAGAGATAAGATTGCTGCTGAACTCAAACGATAGCGACTTACTATCTCCTCCTCACTCATCCCATCTAACAGGGTTCTCTCCCTGTACACACGCGGACGAGGCACAACTTGTCTCCTCTGTCTTCTCCTCTGATCTCCTGTCCCTCTACCTGTCCCTTGGCCTGTCCCTCTCCCTGTCCCTGTCGTATCCGCGTGCCTGTCCCTGTCACTGTCCCTCGGTCTGTCCCTCCCTTGCCCTATATCATTCTCTTGATCAGCAAGCATGTCATAGAAAAGAATGTTCCTCCGTCTCCTAAACAATCGCAACATTTTGAAATGAGTAGCTGTGAATGAGCAGGTAATGGGCGTCCTTTAAATAGGTATGTGATGATGTCAGGTGACATAGTAAAATGCAAGGTGTTACATTAACATAATAAAGTACTTCTGTGGCAAGCTGTGTGCAGTTGATGTTAGAAGTATTTGTTGTGTGTATTCTGCAGTGAATGATGATATTTGCCAATGATGTGACGTGAAGCTTTGTACAAACATTGCTTGCAAATAAATAGTGTAATGTGCAATGCATGTAAAACTTCTGAACGCAACAGTCAGTCATGTAATTAAAAAAAAGGCTGAGATTGACGTGGGAAAAGTTTGGTGTAACATGTGTAATTAGCCATGTTATTGTCACGTGTTGACAACAATGAATAGTCGTGTGCATATGCATGCATTTCTGTAATGAGGATAGTTGCTATAGAATGAGTTTACAAGGTGTCACAATGATGAATTACTGTACATGTGTGTATAAGTTAGGTTGAAGTGCTTGTAATGCAACGGTTATAATGTAAACATGCAATGTGATTGCGCGTCCAATAAGTGACGTCATGAAAATAGGGAGGACCAAACCTAGATGTAAACATGAGAATAAAGATGTACATGAACGTTTAAAGATGCGTCACACATTACAAGCATTGTGTAATGTAAAGGAACATGAATATACGGTGTATGTGTGACATGTGTGACATCATGTAAACAATTGTCGCTCAATTCATTAAAATGTGTGATATGATGTGAGGTTCTCCTTTAAGAGTTGAGTATAGTATTTTCCCTTGACACATCATCACATGATGAGTAATGTGACACGCAAATGCTGAAAACATGTAAAAGTACAATGTTATGCAAATAATACACGTCAGCCGTGACACAGTGCAGGGAATGCCCCCCACACTGTAATGCAAATTATGTTTGTATTGTGAGCAATGAAACGTAAACAGTACTATACTGTTATACGTCCCCGCTCCATTGACTTCCATTGAGGTACAGAAGAGTTTTTTTTCTAAGTGTCGTTCCGGCAGCCTTAGCGATCGTTCTCCCCTCCAACTTGCCAACTTTAGTTGGCGGGAGAAATTGGCCATAACATCTCAATTTCGTAGTGCCGATCAGCCCCGATAAGCTGATTTTGGTACTTGAATCCAGCCGATTTAAAAAAGTGGCGATCAGTGGCGAAAACAGGCTTATCGGCAGCCGACTGGCCATAACAAAATTATCGCCTACGAAAACTGGCGAAATCAAACACTTATCGGCGCTTACTGAATCTCAAACCCAATTTTGGCTATAAAATGCCGAAAAAATCCTTATCAACGCTTACTGCATGAGGCCCATAGTCTCGTATGACATTATAGCCAAATTCTTTTCCAGAGTTTGAACATTGTACTTGGCATCTTCTGTCCTCAAGGGACTGCTGTAGATTGGTTCTGCAAACAATGGCATTATAAAACATACAGAACACCTACAAGCTCAAATTGAACCCCCAAAATACCCACAACATATATATAAGCATATAAGTTTCACAGAGGAGTGCTACTGAGCATGGCAATATTAATTTAAAACCAGAGACATAACATAAAACACAGACAAAGCTCAGTGCACATCCAGAAAAACTTATATACGGTACAGTGCCTAAATATACATGTATAAATAACTAATAAATAAAATGGTCTTTTAGTTTAACATTTTGGCCAAATTGTTGTAAGCCCTTGAGCCAAACTTCACGGCACTTTTGCAACTTATATTGACAGATTTATTATAAATCATTCTTCCTGGCAATGCACAGGTTATTAAGAATTTATATTAGTGTAGGGACCCTTGAAACGGGGTCTGCCGTGTTTTATGTTATGTCTCTGGTTTTAAACAATGGCATTATGTCTGCAGAAGGGGTGGCACATTTGTGGATCATGCCTTTGACAAACGTAACACAAACATAGATGACAACGAGTATCACAATCACACACATTACCGCATTCAAAAATTTCCAATCCAGTCAGCCCCAAAGGGTCCCAGTCTGTGTCACCTTCCTTCCTAAGTCTTTCTTGAATTTCTTCTATCTTGTCTAACTCATGCTGTACCTTGCCACTCTGATCTTGGATGAAAACACAACATTGTTCTTTAATTAGGGCATATACACCTCCTTTTGATGCTAAAATGTAATCTAAAGCCATTCTGTTTTGTAAGGCCATGAGCCTGATCTGAACCTGTTCTTGGTTTAGTGATGCAATAGCTGTAGTGGTGTGATTGAGGACATCTAACACATCTGTTAATGTATTAAGCCTGTCATATAGTAACCCACCTCCTACATTTAGAACTAAACTAACCCAAAATTGTTCTTTCCATAAACTACTTTTCAGTCCTGCAATATTTGGTGTTTTTCTCTTGTTTCTGGTTGTTGGAGGCACTTGACCCATAAATGATTGGTGTTGCTAGTGTGTAAAAATGGATACAAAAATGCTAGACCTTTCTGTTGCTAGCTAAAGAAAATGGCATCCATCTCTACCATCATATATTTTGAGAATTAGCACAACATTCTATTACTGAGAATTTGTGATGTTTGTGGGTGAGATGGTGAATTAGTGTAGTGTTACCTTAACCATGGTGATAGATATCTGCGATGTATAAGGAACACAGGCAGATGAGTATTGTTGACAAAGCTCCGCAGAGCATCATCATGACAATCCTGTCATCGCTCTGTGGGTTATACCTTCGCAGACCCAATGGTGCATACATCTTAAAATTCTAACTTATACACACTATAAAAGAATAAAAATATTGAGTCTTTGAAAAAATGAAATGTTCTGAGTCTTTGAAAAATGAAATGTTCTGAGTCTTTGAAAAAATGAAATGTTCTGAGTCTTTGAAAAAATGAAATGTTCCTGAAAAGATCAGGCCTCTGCCTGGTATCTTATTTTCCTCGTTGATTAACGGTCAAAGTTTATGTCTTGTCAAAACGTTAACTTGATGCGGCTGTGCTTTAGATGACTTTGGTCTTTGGTGGAGCTGGAATGAGTTTTATGTGAGTCACGTGGATCCAGGAATCTTTAACACTTTAATTGCGGTAGTCATAAGTCATCCCATTAGTGTCTCATAGGGAGATCATTTATACCTAGGAATAAATTCTTGTATCAATGTGTTTACTACTGTCTTAACATCCGCATATAGACAGAGGTATCTCCTATTAATGCTCCTCATATTTAAAACTAAGCAGCTAATGTTGACTTGACTGTACTACAATCTAAATTCCTAAGACTTTGGGCCTCAGCAATTGCTTCCATGATCAACTCTATCTTGTCTGCAGGCCATATCTCTAAGACCTGGAAAACTACCAGAGCTGTCCCAATCTTCAAAAGTGGGGACAAAAACACTGTCTCAAACTACAGACCAATATATCTTCTCCCAATACACACCTGCTCTCATTCATGCCTCATTGTCATCTCCTCCGATGCAAATGGTATCAACCTTTTCATAAAATACTAACTAACCTTAAAACTTGCCCCACAAATTAAACATCCCAATAGCCTGCACTCATGGCTATTATTCCACACACAGTCACTCCTACCACCCATTGTGGCCAAGCACTGCTATCTACAGCCCTTATTCCCTCACCTGCTATCTCTGTAAATTCCCCTCAAACCTTAGATTTTAAGCTCTTAAGGGCAGGGATTTCCTTTCCTATTGTCTGATTTTGCTGCACTTACTATTCTATTATAATTCCCTCTACTGTATTCTTTGTGAAGTGCTGAGTACATTTTTTTGACGCTATATATAAATAAAGTCATACACTACAATACAATACTCTCCAAAGTCATGGACAAAAATGTGTTCACTCCCAATTAAACAATTACTATACTAAGACAAATGCCCCTAGCCAATTCCAGTCTGGCCTCCACCCCAAACACTCCATTGTAACTATTCTGCTAAAAATGTGAAATGCCTTGCATATAATATATACCCTGCTCACTTCTGTAACTGTATTTGTAACTATGTATCACCTGTCCTTTAACTTTATACCTAGAACATATCCAAAAATGAGAAGTGACTCCAAATGCACCACTTTGGCAAAACATTCTACAAATATTTTAACAATAACTACTTCTTATAATAAAATAGAACACCTATGGAAAAAATAAATGGTTAAAAGTTATAAAATATATCACATATTCAGATAATAGTCAAATGCTTTTGTATAGGACTTCACGCTAAATTTCTTGTAATATAAGTTCTTTGCACAGTGCTGTACACACTGACAGCGTTATTTTTTTTAAAGACACTCAGAGAAAAATTTCAGAGCTTGTTTATCTTGGGCAATTTGCCAGCCCGGGCGTTTTGCCAAAAATGACCTTGAGAGTACCAAGCAGATAACAAAACAGCTTCTCAGTCTTCTAAATATTAATTACTGAATTGAAACTTCAGCTCAAAATAAAAATATGGCCTCTCAAAAATAAAAATGTGGCCTCTCAAAAATAATATATGGCCTCTCAAAAATAAAAATATGGCCTCTCAAAAATAAAAATGGGACAATTAACTAAACTGAGGTACGATCAACTTATGAACACACCATATATAATTTAAACAATACACGTGAGCTTAAAAATCTCTTTGCAACATATCCTAATCCTATAGAAATGCAATTGACGTGTTTTTACTGGTCTCACACAATACAGAAACCACAATACAGACACACAAAGAACATAGACACAAACTTCTCTCCTACACAACGAATCAACTTCTCATAAATAACCTGCTTTTAAAACTAATTTTTTTTTTTTATGCTCTGGAGCTTTTGAGTTAATTTTTCGTATCTTTTGCACATCCCTTTGGAGAAAAAAGGGGGGGTTTTGGCGCGGTCTGTGCTGCTGTTATTCTGATTCTCTTTCTAATTGCCATTAGAACAGAAGGAAAAAGAATATTTTCTGGTTCAAATGACCTATTCGTGTGGCCAGTACGAACAAACCCTTTAAATTCCATTCCTTCTCTTCTACTCTCTCTCTTAGGGCTGCTCTGCAATTACTGGCAACATGTCCTACCTTTTTACACTTATAACACTTTCTGTCTCTTCCAAACACTTTCTGTCCCTTCCAAACAATATACACAGTCTCTAATTGTATCGTATTGTATTCTATATAAACCTTTCATAAAAATAACCCTCAATATCTACTTCCTCAACACCATCGTATGTCTTGATAATCTATCGGCAAATTCACTTGCTATTTCTTTCCTATTCACTTTCATTTTCACTTGTTATTATATTAACTTCTGTCCTGGCAATGGTAAAATAAATGCAGCGGGACCCTTCTGTCCCTCAACAAAATTCTTTTGACCCATATTAACGTAAGGTATGTTTCCCTGTGGGATTTAAAAACACACGAGACGGCGCTCCCTGAGCTTATCAATCCCACAGAAAAAGACCCCTCTTTCATTTAAACATCTGCGCAATTAGTTGATAATACAGTAGTACAAACAAAACAGTGCCATTCACTGGCCAACAAAATATATTTATATTGTCTCTTTTCGTTCTCTGTATTCATTCTTTATTATTTTCGTCTGCAGACACACAATCCTTTGAGAATTTTTGGTTTCCCATTATTCCCCTGTTACAGAAATCAAATTTAATTGACCTGTACAATACTTCTTCGGCTACAATAATCAATTGTTAATTGACAATGTAAAATACTTCGGCAACAGCAATCAACTGTTAATTCACCTGTACAATTTAGCGTTACAATAATCAGCGCAAGCTGATTACGTACAACTCTTTTGGCATGTTATTGTTCTGAATAGTGAAAATATGCAAATAAGGACCTGTCACGAGACTGTTCCCAATCATATTTTCTCACCATAACTATACCAAAGAAAAACTTGAATCACTTCAGCGGGTCCAACCCAGTCCTGATAAACCTTATACTTTTATAACATGGATACAGATAAGACATTCTAACCAGATATCCATGAACTCATTTGGTATGTAAATGCTAAAACAGAGCAAATGTACAATCAGGGACCCATCCTGCTCAGACAACAAAACTATTTATGACAACCCAGGACGGTCTGAAAACAATCCCTTTACGCTTACAAACACTCACTTTCATCACCAAAACACCAAAACTTTTAACGGGACTCTTACCTTAGCCCCTAACGACTCTTAACAACTCTTACACTTTAAAATGAATACAGGAACAGAGAATAATAAATTCACGTGGAACTGCTAGGGATTCTTACTCGTCACATCAGATAAGACACCGTTCAAAAATCAGCTCCACTCACCACTCAAAAACAATTTATACAGGCTGTTTGTCTAAAAAAATGCAGGTAGCCTTACCTTGATTCAATATGTGAGCGCTCAGGTTTGAGTGATGGAGGAGTGATTCATCCGGGTGCTCGATTCCGATGATATTGAGTCCCTATGAGGATTGCGCCATCTGAGAAAAGCGTAAATATAAAACACAGTCTGAGGTTATTTTGAAACAGAATAACACGTGAATTTATTCAAGTCAAGTGCACAACGGAGACAGCTTCAACACAAAAGCTCTCTAACAATAACACGATATGCCATATATTTATACCCTAAAACCTAAAGCTCCACCCCTTTATGGGGGGGCTTGCACGTCACTAAACATTACCTCATTTTGTAATACATAACAATACTAAAGCTGATGTCATTTTGTAATACATAATAATACTGAATAACTGTATGTAAGCTAAAAATCATTATGGGGTTAAATGTGATGTCAGTTCTGCCACTTGGCATACTGTGTGAGAAACAGTTTATCTTAGCTTATCTCACGGGTTCTCATAACTTTTAGCCTGTTTACCCTTTTAATTTGAAGCTGATTGGATGAGGAAGGGTCAATAAATTCAGCTAAGAGCAAAAACATTCCATTCTCTGCTTCACACATTTGTTTATACAGAAATGAAACACAGAAATTAAGACTCACAGAGACAAGACAAGATGGCGGATTGAAATATTCACACAAAATGGCTTCATCCTGAATGCTGTTATGTTGTTATGCCAGACCCCCTAATGTCTCAACTTCGTCAGTACATTCAGTATCAGCCGGCCCGAGCGATTCCTTGAAGAGGGGCCCTCCTCTTGCAGCATCGTCGCATTGTTATGTGATGTCACATCGTCATGCCAACACGTCGCCATGTGACGTTGCAGCGTCATTTGATGTCGTGTCACAATAACAACGCGACGCTGCTGGAGGAGGGCCACTCTGGAGAAGGGAAGAGACACCCTTCTCCCTCACACTTACCTTGGATAAGGATCAGTCCTGCGCCAGTCTAGGGTCTCTGCAGATCCTTCCTCCTCAACTGGGTAACAGTGATCATAACATGGTCTCATTTGAAATAAATTACCAAAAAAGAGATTACTTGGGTTCAACAAAGACTTTAAACTTTAGAAAGGCAGATTTTAATAAACTGAGGTCTAATCTAGTAGTAATACAATGGGATGATGGTTTTGCAGGGAAAAATGTAGAAGATAAATGGGCAGTCTTTAAAACATTGTTAGAAAAGCACACTTATCAGTGTATACCCTTGGGTAATAAGTGTAACGGTATTTCTGAACCAGCCTGACCCACCCAATCTCACATTGGCCCCTGTGGTCTAACCGGTCCCCATTACAGTGTGGTAGTGTCTGGTGGTGCACCTGTTGGCAACAGGACTCCTGAGTCTCCCGCATGATGGTGTGTGGGGAGAACCCGTCCAGACAGGCAGCTGAGGTAGTGTCTTGAGTCTCACCTAGTTCCAGTGCAGCGCCTCCACCTCATCAGGGTCCCTTCGGTCACTTGGGGATGGTCCCGACGAGGAACTCCTCTGTGGTGCTCCCCTCAGTACATTCACTCCACACATGTACACGAGAGGGTGTTCGAATAAGAGCATCTTTATTGATTGAGGTGGGCTAGCTGCCCCACGCAGTAGAATATCTAGCCACTCATCTTGAGTCAGTGCTTCCCTTCTAAAGGTGTGATTCTCCTTTAATAGGGATTCCCTATCCCCGCAGGGATCTCCTTCCACTGCGCCAGGTCCCTGGACACAGTCTCCTTACAGTTACTATAACATAACCAGTAACTCAGACTAGGACTAGAACTTGAACTCCTCCTCCTCTTAGCTGAACTTGTACTAGAACTACTTTTTGACACAGTGCTGTGCCTTATGTACACTCTGGAAGCTGACACACCTCTGACATCACTAACCATGGAGTCAGAGCATGTGACCACTCCCATCCATACACAGGGCACCCCACCAGGGTGTGAGGGCAAACCTCCATAATTACTGCTGGCATGCCCACAACTTACCAGGCCTTACTGTCAGCAGGAGAGATGACTGTAGCCATTTTACATGACCGCTACATAAGTATAAAAGAAATAAGTCAAAACCAATGTGGCTAAATAAACAGGTAGGGGAGAAAATGGACAAGAAGAGGAAGGCGTTTAGATTCTTTAAGTCAGAAGGGACAGAGACATCGTATCAGAATTATAAGGAATGTACAAAAATTGCAAAAGGGCAATTAAATTAGCAAAAATGGATAATGAAAAAAGGATTGCAATAGAAAGTAAGGTCAACCCTAAAAAGTTCTTTAAGTACCTTAATAATAAAAAAATGAGAAAAGAAAATATAGGACCCTTTCAGTGTGAGATGGGTAGGCAGATTATTGGAGATAAGGAAAAATCAGAGGTATTAAACAAATTCTTTGCCTCTGTGTTTACCAGGGAAGAATCAAGTTCAATAGTAGGGCCACAGGAGGAAGCCACAACCTCCATATTAATGACCAATTGGTTAACTGAGGAAGAAGTTCATAAGCGACTTGAAAAAATTAAAGTAAATAAGGCACCTGGCCCCTGGCCCCGATGGCATACACCCAAGAGTTCTCAAGGAGTTAAGCTCAGTAATAGCAAAACCATTATATTTAATATTCAAGGACTCCATTTACACAGGCTCAGTACCACAAGATTGGCGTAAAGCAGATGTGGTGCCTATATTTAAAAAGGGAGCTAGATCACACCCGGGGAATTACAGACCTGTAAGCCTGGCTTCAATAGTAGGGAAACTACTTGAAGGTTTAATACGGGATAATATTCAGGAATACCTAATGGAAAACAAAATTATTAGTAATAGTCAGCATGGATTTATGAAGGATAGATCTTGCCAAACTAACCTTATTTGTTTCTTTGAGGAGGTAAGTAGTAATTTAGACCAGGGTAATGCAGTTGATGTGGTCTACTTAGATTTTGCAAAGACTTTTGATACGGTTTCACACAAGAGGTTGGTGTACAAAATAAAGAAAATTGGACTCAGTACTAATATATGCACCTGGATTGAAAACTGGTTAAAGGACAGACAACAGAGGGTTGTCATAAATGGAACTTTTTCAGGTTGGGCTAAAGTCGTGAGTGGAGTACCTCAAGGATCGGTACTGGGACCCCTGCTTTTTAACTTGTTTATTAATGACCTTGAGGTTGGGATCGAGAGCAAAGTCTCCATCTTTGCTGATGATACTAAATTGTGTAAGGTAATAGAATCAGAGCAGGATGTAATTTCTCTTCAGAAGGACTTGGAGAGACTGGAAACGTGGGTAGGTAAATGGCAAATGAGGTTTAATACAGATAAATGTAAGGTTATGCATTTGGGATGCAAGAATAAAAAGGCGACTTACAAATTAAATGGAGATATATTGGGGAATCCTTGATGGAGAAGTATTTAGGAGTGTTTGTAGACAGCAGGCTTAGCAATAGTGCCCAATGTCATGCAGTAGCTGCAAAGGCAAACAAGATCTTATCTTGCATCAAATGGGCAATGGATGGAAGGGAAGTAAACATAATTATGCCCCTTTACAAAGCATTAGTAAGACCACACCTTGAATATGGATTACAATTTTGGGCACCAATCCTAAGAAAAGACATTATGGAACTAGAGAGAGTGCAGAAAAGAGCCACCAAATTAATAAAGGGGATGGACATTCTAACTTATGAGGAGAATTGGTAGTGTAGGGGGAGTGAACCCCAAATGTCCGGTGCTACAAATGTCCACAATAAAGCTGGTACAGTAGAAAATCTCTGATATGCATGTAGAATAATTGACTACTAGGCGGGCATAAATGTCCTGCACAGGGGGGAAAAAATGAATGAAAGCCAGGCTCCGGCGGATAACAGTATCAAGTATAACCTGGGTGGGGGGCTAGTGCACAGGGAAAACCGAGACCAGAGAAGGAGCAACCGCAAGGCTACCCCTCTCGAGTACTCACGCTGGAGATGCCTGCTGCCCTTACCCGACCCGGTCTCTTCACCGCGTGTGCCTGGTTGATCCCGTCTCCTCGGGTGTCGCAGTAGCATCTGACGTCATCACCGAGGGCCGTCGGCTATGTGACTGACGTGTGGAGGGAAATGCTGCGTCTCAGCGATCCTGTATCTCCGTGAGCAGGCAGAGTTTGAAGATAGAGGTCTGCTCACCAGGGGGAGGGAAACCTTGAGGCTCAGCTCCCAGCTCCGCGTAGTAGTCTGCGTGCTCCACACCGATAGTAGCAGAAATATAGAGTGTAGTTGATGGGTGGTCACAGCCTCAGGAACTCAGCCAAATGCAATTTAGATAAAAGCAATTTTATTGCACTGTAGTGCTGCACATCACATCACAGAGAACACCTCTGACGCGTTTCGTTCCGTACAGGAACTTTATCAAAGAGTATAAAGATCTCTCACACTGGAATGTTATATACACAGTTCCCTAACATGATTGGTCAACACAAAATGCAAAACAGATAATGTCAATCAGCAATCAGTGCTTGACAATAACGAGGGTGCTGTGTAAACATCACAGTGTCTGATTTGGAACAACCCCAACTAACCGTGATAACATATGGGATACAACAATGACATATAGATTAAAAACAAAGATCAGTGAGTAGCAGCATATATAATACAAAAGCAACATCCTTGAACATTTGTATAAAAAAACACAAGGATAGAGGATATATATGGAGGAGTAACTGCGGGGACATATGTCAAACAGACTTAGACAACACATTAATGACTAAGTATGTATTAAATAATGAACATAAAGCAATCATTAATGTATTTATAGAAAGTAATTCGTAGCTGGACGTTCATTAGGTGGTATGTACAAAGCATTAATGTTGCATATATGTAATGCAGATAATATATGCAATAACAAATTATTTAACAAGGAAAAGGAAAAAGGATCATCTCTGTTTGATATTTATTTAACTCCTTAGAGTATATATGAGGTGAATTGTTGTATATGGGATGAATTGGTATACACACTCCCAAGACTCTTCATATACTCAACCCTGCAGGAAGTGTTTCAACTCCCATTCGACATTGATCCCATAGGGATGAAGAGTGTTGAGAGTGTGTATCCAATACATCTCTCTTTGATTCAATGCATTTTCCCTATTTCCACCTCTGGGATGACATGGAACATGTTCTATAGCATAAAAAGAAAAACTAGTAATATTGCCCGATGGGCATGATGAAAAGTGTCTGGACACCGGGTGGTTAGTGTCTCTTTTTTTGATTAACCTGACGTGTTCCGCAATTCTAGTTTTCAGGGGTCTTATCGTGCGGCCCACGTATTGAAGTCCACAGGTACAATTCAAGACATATACAACATGTGTAATATTACAATTTAAAAAGGATTTCAAATAATACTTTTTACAATCATTATTGTACAGAATGAACCTTTTTTGAACAGCGTACCTACACATTGAACACTTCCCACATCGAAAAAATCCCTTGGGGATACTATTAATGCTGGGAGCATTAGATCCAGAAACGAACATACTCGGGGACAAGTGAGCAGCTAGTGTCTTCGCTTTGCGATATGAAAATTTGGGGCCACTCTTCACAATGTCTCTAATATCTTCATCAAGAGACAATGTGTGCCAATGTTTGGCAATAATGTTACATATCTGTTGTGACTGTGAACTGAATGTGCTAATGAACATGGGACTGTTTGTAGTTTTGAATGAATCTCGCAATCTGTTGGACGAATGTTTTTTAGGGTTTCTGCGAATGAGAGTGCTTCTATCCATTTTATTTGCTTTATCAAATGCAGACTCAATATCTGTAGCAGAATACCCTCGCTCCAAGAATCTTTTTGACATCTCCTTGGCCCTTTGAATGAAAACATCATTATCCGAACAGATTCTCTTTAACCTGACGAATTGGGCACCTGGGATGTTTCTAATCAAGGAGCGCGGATGGCAACTATGCGCATTGAGTAGTGTGTTTCTAGAATTTTCTTTCCTGTAAATATCTGTTTGTATATTCATCTCACTGTCAACATACAGGAGTAGATCAAGGAAATGAATATTATTAATGTTGTGTTGGTACGTGAATTTAAGATTATAGTTATTAGTGCTAATGTGTTCAATAAAAGAAAAAAGTGAAGATTCATCACCCTTCCAAATAAATATCAAATCATCGATATATCTCCTAAAGTAAACAATGTTGTGACGGAATGGATTGTGATCGTGATATATAAATTGTGATTCCCAAAACCCCATAAATAAATTAGCATATGACGGTGCAAAACTCGTGCCCATAGCAGTGCCTAGTGTTTGTAAATAAAAGTGGTTATCAAATAAAAAATAATTGTGAGTGAGTAAAAAGGATATAGATTCTAATAAAAAAGTGCAGTGTAATATAGATAAGGTGGATAAATCAAGAAAGTGTTTAATGGCCGCTAGGCCGTGATTGTGCTCAATAATGGAGTACAGGGAGGTCACATCCATGGTGACCCACCTGTACTCCTTGTGTCAAGTGATCTCCTGTATGCTGGCAATGAAGTCCGTGGTATCTCTTATGAAAGAAGGTAAATTAAATACTAGTGGTTGTAGGAACCTGTCCACATACCGCGATAATCCATCTCCCAAAGATCCAATGCTCGCTATAATTGGACGACCAGGAGGGTCGACCAGCGATTTATGGATCTTTGGGAGATGGTGAAATATCGGAATCACGGGATGTGGACAGGAAAGAAAATCACATTCCCTTTTGTTAATTACATTGAGAATTTTTCCCATGTCCAGTAGCTCAAACAGTTCAAGTTGGAATTGAGATGTAGGATTACTCCTAAGAAGTTTATATGTATTACTGTCCCCTAGCTGTCTCATCGCTTCCGTAAAGTATTGATCTTTTGATAAAATAACGAGAGCCCCGCCCTTGTCTGCACTTTTAAGTACAATATCATGATGTTTCTTAATGCATTCAATTTCTTGGATTTCTATGTATGTCAGATTACCATTGGCGACTTTAGAGCAGGAAAACCCCCTTGCTAATATGCGCAGGTCGCGTTCAACTAAGTGTTCAAATGTGGTAATTGATGGACCCCTATTGAAACTAGGGCAAAATAAAGATTTCGGGCGAAAGCCCGAATCCTGATTGCCAAAGAAAGATTGGGAGTATGTCATAAGGGGTTCGCCTTGTTGTTCCAATAGGGAGTCCATATCGGAAAGGGCACACACTTCTTGGAATTTTAAACTACGTGTATCTGTGGTGGTAGTAGGATTAGTTTCTACAATGCCACTGTCTATGCTAGCTATTTTTGCAGAACCATCTTTAGCAGCAAACATTTTCTTCAAAGCTAGCTTACGTGTGAACCTTTGCAAATCAATAATGGTTTCAAATAGTTTGAAATTTTGACTTGGAGCAAAGCCAAGACCCTTATTGAGGAGGGACAATTGATCTAGGGTTAATTCCATACCAGAAATATTAATAACATTGTTGGGCACTCCTAGTCGTACTTCTTGCGTTTCGTTCTGCCTTGCCCCCCCTCGTTTCCTCTTTGATCTGCGCGTTCTCCCCGGCTTTTTGTGCCCATCTCTAAAAAAGCCGAGGAGGGTTGCCCAGATATTCTATTGGCTTTATATGTAGAACAAGAGGGTGTGGCATTGTTGTCATAATTTGTCACTTCACGGTCTCTAGAATGTTCTTTTGATTTATCAAAAGAGACCGAATGAAACCTGGGTTCAGGGTCCGAATAATCGGACTCAAAACTGGAGGTTTCAACACGTTTATTTTTAAGAATAGATTTGTTTGGGGCATTTGTTGTCCCTCGTTTAGGATTTTGACTCCTTCCCCTTGGTGTGCTGGAGCTCATAGTCTCCCGTACAACAACCGGTTTTTGCCAGCAGTACACCTGATTTTTAGTGTAATCAATCCTATCCCTTTCGAATTTTTGTTGTTTCTTTTCACTAATGGTATTTTCTGATATATCGATATTTGATGACAGTGTCTTATCATTCTTAATAAATTGCTCCCTTCGACTGAATGGTCGCAACTTAGTCTGAAGGATTTTGATCTCTGCCATTAGGATGGATTTTTCTTTATTTTTTTGCTGGATAATGAGC
Source organism: Ascaphus truei (assembly GCF_040206685.1). NCBI lineage: Eukaryota > Metazoa > Chordata > Amphibia > Anura > Ascaphidae > Ascaphus > Ascaphus truei. The sequence continues at coordinate 7,245,673 of NC_134484.1, forward strand.
TCCATCAACTTTTTGGAGCAGGAGTCAAGTGCATCAACCCAATCTAATTCGAACTGTTTGTTCATGAAACCAAAAGATGGGATTTTTTTAATACGCAATCCCCTTGGAATGCGATTGCATCTTATGTAATTCTCAAGGGAAGTGATGTCCCACCATAATCTAATATTTTCAGTTAAAAGTTTTTCAAGTTTAACGAAATGGTGGGTCAGATCTGAGGGTTCATCGCAAATTATTTCTGATACACCATCAAATAGGTGAGTTGCTTTCCTTGATCGTTTAGTATTGTCACCACAGGTATGAACAAAGGTGCTATATTGATCTTCTATCAAAACATTGTCATCCTCACCAGATTCCTCCATAATAAGTAATTAAGTGAACTGATTCCAAACTTGGAAAAATAACTAATAAAAAATGGGTGAGTTCCTGTAATGTGCAAATCAGAGTATATACAATACTAATAAAAAGATATGCATATATGTATATAAATACCAGTCCGTTCTGAGAGAGAAGGATGTAAATAACCAGATGAGTAATAACAATAAATTGTTCATGTGGATATGAGCCACCAGGGCAAGAATTGAAGTCAATTGGTAGTGTAGGGGGAGTGAACCCCAAATGTCCGGTGCTACAAATGTCCACAATAAAGCTGGTACAGTAGAAAATCTCTGATATGCATGTAGAATAATTGACTACTAGGCGGGCATAAATGTCCTGCACAGGGGGGAAAAAATGAATGAAAGCCAGGCTCCGGCGGATAACAGTATCAAGTATAACCTGGGTGGGGGGCTAGTGCACAGGGAAAACCGAGACCAGAGAAGGAGCAACCGCAAGGCTACCCCTCTCGAGTACTCACGCTGGAGATGCCTGCTGCCCTTACCCGACCAGGTCTCTTCACCGCGTGTGCCTGGTTGATCCCGTCTCCTCGGGTGTCGCAGTAGCGTCTGACGTCATCACCGAGGGCCGTCGGCTATGTGACTGACGTGTGGAGGGAAATGCTGCGTCTCAGCGATCCTGTATCTCCGTGAGCAGGCAGAGTTTGAAGATAGAGGTCTGCTCACCAGGGGGAGGGAAACCTTGAGGCTCAGCTCCCAGCTCCGCGTAGTAGTCTGCGTGCTCCACACCGATAGTAGCAGAAATATAGAGTGTAGTTGATGGGTGGTCACAGCCTCAGGAACTCAGCCCAATGCAATTTAGATAAAAGCAATTTTATTGCACTGTAGTGCTGCACATCACATCACAGAGAACACCTCTGACGCGTTTCGTTCCGTACAGGAACTTTATCAAAGAGTACAAAGATCTCTCACACTGGAATGTTATATACACAGTTCCCTAACATGATTGGTCAACACAAAATGCAAAACAGATAATGTCAATCAGCAATCAGTGCTTGACAATAACGAGGGTGCTGTGTAAACATCACAGTGTCTGATTTGGAACAACCCCAACTAACCGTGATAACATATGGGATACAACAATGACATATAGATTAAAAACAAAGATCAGTGAGTAGCAGCATATATAATACAAAAGCAACATCCTTGAACATTTGTATAAAAAAACACAAGGATAGAGGATATATATGGAGGAGTAACTGCGGGGACATATGTCAAACAGACTTAGACAACACATTAATGACTAAGTATGTATTAAATAATGAACATAAAGCAATCATTAATGTATTTATAGAAAGTAATTCGTAGCTGGACGTTCATTAGGTGGTATGTACAAAGCATTAATGTTGCATATATGTAATGCAGATAATATATGCAATAACAAATTATTTAACAAGGAAAAGGAAAAAGGATCATCTCTGTTTGATATTTATTTAACTCCTTAGAGTATATATGAGGTGAATTGTTGTATATGGGATGAATTGGTATACACACTCCCAAGACTCTTCATATACTCAACCCTGCAGGAAGTGTTTCAACTCCCATTCGACATTGATCCCATAGGGATGAAGAGTGTTGAGAGTGTGTATCCAATACATCTCTCTTTGATTCAATGCATTTTCAAAGGGCCAAGGAGATGTCAAAAAGATTCTTGGAGCGAGGGTATTCTGCTACAGATATTGAGTCTGCATTTGATAAAGCAAATAAAATGGATAGAAGCACTCTCATTCGCAGAAACCCTAAAAAACATTCGTCCAACAGATTGCGAGATTCATTCAAAACTACAAACAGTCCCATGTTCATTAGCACATTCAGTTCACAGTCACAACAGATATGTAACATTATTGCCAAACATTGGCACACATTGTCTCTTGATGAAGATATTAGAGACATTGTGAAGAGTGGCCCCAAATTTTCATATCGCAAAGCGAAGACACTAGCTGCTCACTTGTCCCCGAGTATGTTCGTTTCTGGATCTAATGCTCCCAGCATTAATAGTATCCCCAAGGGATTTTTTCGATGTGGGAAGTGTTCAATGTGTAGGTACGCTGTTCAAAAAAGGTTCATTCTGTACAATAATGATTGTAAAAAGTATTATTTGAAATCCTTTTTAAATTGTAATATTACACATGTTGTATATGTCTTGAATTGAACCTGTGGACTTCAATACGTGGGCCGCACGATAAGACCCCTGAAAACTAGAATTGCGGAACACGTCAGGTTAATCAAAAAAAGAGACACTAACCACCCGGTGTCCAGACACTTTTCATCATGCCCATCGGGCAATATTACTAGTTTTTCTTTTTATGCTATAGAACATGTTCCATGTCATCCCAGAGGTGGAAATAGGGAAAATGCATTGAATCAAAGAGAGATGTATTGGATACACACTCTCAACACTCTTCATCCCTATGGGATCAATGTCGAATGGGAGTTGAAACACTTCCTGCAGGGTTGAGTATATGAAGAGTCTTGGGAGTGTGTATACCAATTCATCCCATATACAACAATTCACCTCATATATACTCTAAGGAGTTAAATAAATATCAAACAGAGATGATCCTTTTTCCTTTTCCTTGTTAAATAATTTGTTATTGCATATATTATCTGCATTACATATATGCAACATTAATGCTTTGTACATACCACCTAGTGAACGTCCAGCTACGAATTACTTTCTATAAATACATTAATGATTGCTTTATGTTCATTATTTAATACATACTTAGTCATTAATGTGTTGTCTAAGTCTGTTTGACATATGTCCCCGCAGTTACTCCTCCATATATATCCTCTATCCTTGTGTTTTTTTATACAAATGTTCAAGGATGTTGCTTTTGTATTATATATGCTGCTACTCACTGATCTTTGTTTTTAATCTATATGTCATTGTTGTATCCCATATGTTATCACGGTTAGTTGGGGTTGTTCCAAATCAGACACTGTGATGTTTACACAGCACCCTCGTTATTGTCAAGCACTGATTGCTGATTGACATTATCTGTTTTGCATTTTGTGTTGACCAATCATGTTAGGGAACTGTGTATATAACATTCCAGTGTGAGAGATCTTTGTACTCTTTGATAAAGTTCCTGTACGGAACGAAACGCGTCAGAGGTGTTCTCTGTGATGTGATGTGCAGCACTACAGTGCAATAAAATTGCTTTTATCTAAATTGCATTTGGCTGAGTTCCTGAGGCTGTGACCACCCATCAACTACACTCTATAACTTATGAGGAGGGCTAGCTAAATTAGATTTATTTACATTAGAAAAGAGGCGTCTAAGAGGGGATATGATAACTATATACAAATATATTCAGGGACAATACAAGGAGCTTTCAAAAGAACTATTCATCCCACGGGCAGTACAAAGGACTCGGGCCATCCCTTAAGGTTGGAGGAAAGGAAATTTCACCAGCAACAAAGGAAAGGGTTCTTTATAGTAAGGGCAGTTAGAATGTGGAATTCATTATCCATGGAGACTGTGATGGCAGATACAATAGATTTGTTCAAAAAATGGCTGGGCATCTTTTTAGATGGGAAAGGTATACAGGGATATACCAAATAAGTATACATGGGAAGGATGTTGATCCAGGGATTAATCCGATTGCCAATTCTTGGAGTCAGGAAGGAATTAATTTTTACCCTTAATGGGGTTTTTTGTTTGCCTTCCTCTGGATCAATAAGTAAGTATAGATATAGAATAAAGTATCTGTTGTCTAAATTTAGCATAGGTTGAACTTGATGGACGTACGTCTTTTTTCAACCTCATCTACTATGTAACTATGTAACTATGTAACAGACCTATCCATGGAGGCTGAGAAGAAATAGTAGAAAATAAGAGAACAGTCCTTGGCGCACTGCCAGATGATTAAACCTGGATGTTACAGTCCAAAAAACTCTGAATAAAGTTTGTATGCCACACTGATGAAGTGCAGAGGAATCTGAGACTAACTGCCATCCAGTCCCATACACTCAAGCACAAGTTAAAGATACCTTTCAAGGCTCTATGCTATCTGCTAATATGTAAGTAGTTAGCTTCTGTGTGTGTGTGTGATCTCCACAGCCAGAGAGTACTGTGCAATGGTCTTCTCTGTCTTGTTTGGTTTCCGATAATGATCCACTTCCCAGAGATTCCGGGAAAATCATCACTGTGGCATCCGAACTTTATTCAGAGTTTTCTGGAGTTTAAATATGACTCATGTTATGGAAGATTACAACGCTAGGACAAAAAAAAAAAAAAAACAAAGGCTTGTAACACATGAAGCAGTGAAGGGAACTTGTTTGCATTGGTTGCAAGGTTTCAGAAATCTTCTCATTTAATTCGGGGGCATTTCCCAGGTCTGTTGGCTATTCAATGACTATTGCAAGTGTAGTCAGGTGTTCCCTCCCCTGCTCCTCTTGACTGCGATCCGGAATGCTGCAGGAGTGAGCGGCTGGTGCGGCCGCATATGGGAATGCTGGAGGGGCGACCAGGTTGCCAGGATTCCGCATGGCACCTATTACATGGCGCCACCATCTTGTGTACATGCGCGCTGAAGCTTTGCGCATGCGCAGAAGGATTCTGACAGCCGACGGCCATCTTGGTACACTCAACGCATGCACAGTGCTATTGATAACGGCGTGCATTACCAATAAGCCCCGTAGCCCCCAGAAGGCACTGGGACTACAAGACACATGGTCCACAGCAGCGAATAGGGAGCCAGGATTTCCTCTGCAACATTTTGCTACATTTCGTGCGCTTGCAGCAACGCCAGTCACTTGGAGCCAGGACAGAGATGGGGAAGGTAGAGTCGGAGTGTCAGTGACACTCAGACGAGGCCAGACTACCCCCTTAGGTCCAAGATAGGCCCACTCAAGTGAGCTTGTGGTTGCTTCAGGGAAGGCCCTAGATTGGGTCGCTTCCCCATTTACTGAGTAGAATCAGGGACACAGAGGTAGACGCCGCACGGTGATTGCGGCCTGTGGTCTGGAACCAGACCACCTACGTATAGAGACTCTTAATGTTGGGACCTTCCTACCGGAGACCACCCAACGCAGAGGCAGACACCATCACGGACGACGACGTCGCTGGATCAGCGGATTCCCCAACGCTAAATCAGCCACACCGAGTCCTGGAGTATTTGGAAGGTACCTCACAAAGTGCACCAACATCTCACAAGGTAGCACTACGTCCTACACTCTTGGGTGGGCCCCGACATTGGGGAAAAGCACATCACTGTATTGATGCCTAGCATCTAATGTACTTTGGGGGACACTCAGTGATGGTAGAATTGGGGTTGTTATACTGTGTGGTACAGGGTACTGTGTATGGTTTACAGTTAAGGTTATTATATATACAGACGTGTGAGTTTATTACTGGTATAGTTCCTGGGGAGGGACTTATCCTGCTGAGTCAGGATCCCTTTCAGGTGGAGGTGCTGCACGGAGGTGGATATATGATCACTCCAGGCTTCCAGTGGCGGAGGCTCTGGCCTTCTGTCTGCCAATAGGTAATGGCAGCACCGGTAGTCTCTTTAGTAATGAGAGAAAGAGGGCTACCAAGTTTACAGCAAGCTGTAAGTTTAACCACAAGTGTTTGGCATGTGGTCGGAAACCATACGGCTAGCAAATGCTTCTGTAACCCTCTCTCCCCGTCCCTATCGCAGATCGGGCCCCCTAAGGTGTACTGGGGTCTGGATACATGTCTGTATGTGGTGCATACCTGCTGGCAACAGGAGGGCCTGAGTTTCCCACAATGACATGGGGGATAACAGGAACAGGTTTCTGGGGTGGATGCCTTCATTCTGATTCAGTGGTGCAGCGCCTCCATCTTTAGTAAGCCCCAGGAATGCGGGGTGGAATCCTTACCAGAGGGATGAGAGATTCCAGTCTCACACACGCTTCTATTTAAAAGCAGCAGTCTTTATTCAAAGCAGCACCCGCTGCAGACAGGTACAGGAATGTCCAATCCTCCTCACACATTCTCTTTCTATCCATGCTTCTCCTCCTTGCTTCTGGGGATATCTCTCCCAATCCTGGTCCCTGTCTTATTTCTACTTGCTCTCGTTCTCGCCTCCAACATGCAACTTCTGCTCCTTCTGGTATTAACCCCTCCAACCTCATACCCATCCCCTGCCACCCCCCCCTCCTCTCTCCCTTTCTCCTGTGCCCTTTGGAATGCTCGCTCCCTTTCTAACAAGTTCCTCTCTGTACATGACTTCTTTCTCTCTCACTCTCTGCTTCTCTTTGCTATAACTGAGACCTGGCTCACTCAGTCTGACTCTGCTCTGGAAGCTGCCCTCTCCTATGGTGGCCTTTCCTTCTCCCACACTCCGTGCCCTGATGGCAGGGGTGGAGGCATGGGGCTCCTGCTCTCCTCTCTCTGCCATTACCGAACCCTTCCTATTCCCCCCTCTCTTGCTTTTCCCTCCTTTGAGGCTCACACTGTCCAGATCTTCTCTCCTCTCCCTGTCCATGTGGCGGTCATCTATCGCCCACCTACCTCTACTCATCCCCCTTCTGCCTTTCTCTCTCACTTTGAATCCTGGCTCTCTTTCTTTCTCTCCTCAGACTCCCCTGTTCTTCTCCTTGGGGACTTCATTTGCCACATTGATGACCCCTCTCTCTCTTGGGCTTCCCACTATCTTTCTCTAACCTCTTCTTTTGGCCTTCAACAGTGGACTGCAGCCAGCACACACAAGGATGGCCACTACTTAGACCTGGTTTTCACTAAAAACTTCTCTCTCTCTGATTTCTCCATTTCCCCTTTTCCTCTCTCTGACCATCAACTCATCTCATTCTCTCTATCTCGCTTCTCCCCTTCTCCACCTCCATCTACCCCCCGGTTCTGCAGAAACCTGCGCTCTATTCACTTACCTGACTTTGAGTCAACTTTAAGCTCCTCCCTCTCCTCTCTCAGCTCTGCTACAGACCCTGACAACCTGGTCAGGAACTACAACTCTGTCTTGTCCTCGTCTCTTGATCTACATGCCCCGCTTTCTCTCTGCCGCACTCGCCCTTCTAACCCTAGACCCTGGCTAAATTCCCACACACGCATGCTGTGTTCCTCCACTCATTCCTCTGAACGCCTCTGGAGGAAGTCTCACACTCTCGCAGACTTCCTTCACTACAAATTTATGCTATCCTGTCTCAACTCTGCCCTCTCGCAAGCTAAACAAGCCTACTTTTCTGCACTAATCAACATGCACAAGTCTAACCCACGCCGACTGTTCTCTGTCTTTGATACTCTACTCAAACCACCCTCAGCTGCCTCTCCTTCCTCCATCTTCGCTCAGGACTTTGCTGACTATTTTAAGGAAAAGGTGGAATCCATACGGCAGAACATCCCCTCTGTTTCTTCCTCCCATCCTACACCTCTTCCTAACTCTCCTCCTGCCTTCCTTGACTCTTTTTCCACTGTCTCAGAGGAGGATGTGTCGCTGTTGATCGCCTCTTCTCCCTCTACCACTTGCCCTCTTGACCCCATTCCCTCCCATCTCCTAAAACCTCTAGCTCCTACTATAATCCCTACGCTCACACACATTTTTAACTCCTCTCTCTGCTCTGGAACCTTTCCATCCTCCTTCAAACATGCAACAGTCATACCATTACTCAAAAACAGCAAGCTTGACCCTACCTGTCTTTCTAACTATCGACCTATCTCCCTCCTGCCTTTTGCCTCTAAACTCCTTGAACGTCTTGTATTCTCTCGCTTGCTCCATTTTCTCAACACCTATTCTCTCCTAGAGCCTCTACAATCTGGCTTCCGCACTGCTCACTCCACCGAAACAGCCCTCACTAAAATAACTGACGACCTCCATGCTGCCAAAGACAGAGGTCATTACACTCTGCTCATATTACTCAACCTCTCAGCAGCATTTGACACAGTGGACCACCCTCTTCTCCTCCACATTCTCCATACTCTAGGTATTCGGAACAAAGCTCTATCCTGGATCTCATCCTACCTCTCCCACCGTACTTTTAGTGTCTCTTCTGCTAACACCTCCTCCTCCTCTATTGATCTCTCTGTGGGGGTACCCCGGGCTCTGTCCTGGGACCTCTTCTCTTTTCTCTGTACACACTCTCTCTAGGTGACCTAATAACATCTTTTGGGTTTAATTATCACCTCTATACCGACGACACACAAATATACTTTTCAACACCTGACCTTACACCTGCTGTACAAACCAAAGTTTCTGAATGTCTCTCTGCTATATCATCCTGGATGGCCCTCCGCCGCCTTAAACTCAACATGGCTAAAACAGAGCTCCTCATACTTCCTCCCAAACCTGGCCCTTCTACCTCCTTCCACATTACTGTTGGAACTACAATCATTCACCCAGTAGCCCAAGCACGCTGCCTAGGGGTCACACTCGACTCCTCTCTCACATTCGCCCCTCACATTCAAAACATTTCTAAAACTTGTCGCTTTTTCCTCCGCAATATAACAAAGATACGCCCTTTCCTCTGTTGCTCGACTGCTAAAACTCTGACTCAGGCCCTCATTCTCTCCCGTCTTGATTACTGTAACCTCCTGCTGTCCGGCCTTCCTGCCTCTCACCTGTCTCCCCTACAATCTATCCTAAATGCTGCTGCCAGAATCACTCTACTCTTTCCTAGATCTGTCTCAGCATCTCCCCTCATGAAGTCCCTCTCCTGGCTTCCGATCAAATCCCGCATCTCACACTCCATTCTTCTCCTCACTTTTAAAGATTTACATTCTTCTGCCCCTCCGTACATCTCATCCCTAATTTCTCGTTATGCACCATCCAGACTCTTGCGTTCTTCTCAAGGATGTCTTCTTTCTACCCCCTTTGTATCTAAAGCCCTCTCCCGCCTTAAACCTTTTTCACTGACTGCCCCACACCTCTGGAATGCCCTTCCCCTCAGTAACCGACTAGCACCCTCTCTATCCACCTTTAAGACCCACCTTAAGACACACTTGCTTAAAGAAGCATATGAATAGCACTGTGGATATTCTCAACACGATACATAAAGCTTGGCCCCCTGCAGACGCACTTACCAGAACTCCCTCCTACTGTCTCTGTACGTTCTACCTACCTACCAATTAGACTGTAAGCTCCTCGGGGCAGGGACTCCTCTTCCGAAATGTTACTTTTATGTCTAATGCACTTATTCCCATGATCTGTTATTTATATTATCTGTTATTTATTTGATTACCACATGTATTACTACTGTGAAGCGCTATGTACATTAATGGCGCTATATAAATAAAGACATACAATACAATACAATACAATACAATACAATACAATCCACTCTGACTGTTCTCCCTTAGCATGGTCCTTCCCTGCCACCACTCTGGATCAAGGGCATCCAGAGTGGGCTAACTCTTCCCTCACCCCCTAATCAGGGTGAGAGGTATTGGTCCACCTCCCTAACTATAGCTATAGCAGCTCTACTCAGAAGCTGCTCACTCCTCTCCTCCCTAACTCTAACTGTGACATTCACTTGTCACTCTACCTTGCCACTTCTGCCCTAAATAGGAAGTGACACTGCCTTATGTAACCTCCAGTAGGCACCGCCCCTGCATCTCTTACTTGGCACAGGGTCACATGACCTACCTTCACTTACACAACCCAGTGTCATAAGTTGGGAAAACCCATGTCAACTCCTGGCAATCTGCCCTTAGCAGAGTTTACACACAGGAGGAGGATAGAACTATAGCCCCATTTCTTACCAGGGCTACACTCTCCCTCAGGTGGAATCAAATGATCCCCAATTGGACCTAATTTGCTGTACCATCCTGCAGCTGAACAATCTGTGAACATACAAACATAATTAATTAATATGTGTACATAGACTGTAACACCCATGATGGTGATATAAACAATGGGAACCTCCCAACATGGAGAACTCTAACTTCAATAATAATGACGGGGATCAGGCTTCCTCACTTCCCGCCCATTGTGATCCACAATTTTAACATAAAAGGGTTGTACAGGCCCATTCTCTGGTCTGTACAGGACATTGTGCATATAGATATTCCTGCCTGTACTCCAAGCTTTTATCACGGCACATATCTTATCCTCCCTTAAGTAAGTGGTATTACCAAACTTGATTCTTAAATGCTCAAGGACTGCTTCTCGGAGCCAGGCATCTCTCTGGTCCTCGATCTCCTGCATTATCGGCTCTGGCACGTATGGGAACTCATATCCATGAGATTGCCGGTATCTCGCCACTATGGCTCTGTCTGCCCTACTTAACTTAGTCAGTTTCTGGTTCCCAGCCTTGCCTGGCAGTACCCAGAACTGTGGCTCTTCAGGCGCAACATCATCGTAAAGAATAGATGAGCCTTTGGGGGTAATTACTTTTTGTACAATATCTCGATACCGGTTGTCTAACTCGTCGGCAACCTCTTGTGGAGAATAGGTGCCTACGTCCCACCAATGATCTACTATTTCTTTCTTGATTAACACAAATCTGGTGCGGTCCATACCCTCATGACACCCTGTGAATAACGGTGCCCACCATTTATCTTGGTGCTCGTACAGTGGCGACATCCTTTATTCTAACTCGGTTAGCTCCGCGAATTTCAGATTATCCCTGTTAAGTGCGGTTTTGTGTCTTATTTTCACGCCCGTGATTTAAGCATTTTATTCTCGCTGTCTGCAACACTGCAATGCCGTGTAAAAACTCATGGGGGCGTTTGCGAGCTGTTGTTAGAAACCATACACTGTATCATGACTTAGCCGCGCTGGTTTGAAACGGCTTTCTCCGCCATTACAGTCAATGATAGGACCCTCCTCGCCGGCGTGACCCTTTCTCGCCGCCATTACTGGTCGGACCCGGTTGGGGTCAAGTGAGGGGGTTCCTAACATCTAGGGGCAAAATGAATTTTATCTCTAGGTGCCCTAGAACAGAAGTTCCCACGCCAATTGCCCTTGTTCCCACGCCAATTGCGCGATCATTGGTCTTTTTTGACAATGTTGCCGATCTTGCGCCTTTGCGGTCTGGTAGTAAAAAAACAGTTCAGTAAGACACAATGTAATGTAAGACAAATCAATATGTTCTTTTATTGGTGGAGTCAGTACAAAAACATTTATTTACAAATACTGTACAATGTTGAAACATTTTAAGTGCACAGCAATTCAAAACATCAACAGGTGTATGGTTTACTGCTACAGTACATGTGTGAAAACATTTGTCAGTCAGTATGGTTTACAGTCACACTTTGCTCATTTTCTGCAGTTACTGTAGTCATTGTGTTTTTAATCCGTCCCTAGCCAAGCGTCAATCGGCTGACTGCGCCTGCGTGTTTACAGCATGAATCACTCTACCAACCCCCTCTCTCCACAGACTCGTTAATCTTCTGAACATTGCCATTGTGTTGTTAATCCGTCCATAGCCGAGCGACAAAGCTCAGTGCGCCTGCGTGTAATCACACCACCCCCAACCCTCAGTATGGTTTACAGTCACATGTTTTAAATACAATACATTCTTTAATATCTTTAAAATACAGTATAAATATATAAATATAATTTAAAATAATCCGTTCTGTGGGTCTGAGCGGGTTGAAATTTGCCTGGTCCTCATGCGGAAGGACCCTTGCCATAGTGGCCAAATATCAGCCTTCCACGACCCACGGAACCGGAGAAACAAAAATACAGTTTAAAAGCACATTACAAAAGGGGCATTTTTTCTGCCATGCAAATCAATGGCAGAAACCTAAACTTTACCATTACCCTGACTCCGTTCTGTTGCCACGAGAGGGTCGCTATTTGCCATGCAATCCTGCCTGAACTAGGACCAAACATCTATGAAAGATCTGTTTAAAAACTTGGAAAAGCTGTTAATAAAAGAAAGTAATGAATCCAGGACAGGAAGGGAGCAGGATCATCAGGAACACCCAGAAAAAAACATACAATAACAAATCATAGTGTAGTACTTATGGACAATTATGGGTCAGAATTCAAGAAGAAACTTGGCTCTTACGGATCGCCTACTTACAAGAAGCAGGATAAAAAACAGCGTTTTTGTATATAAAGTTGAATAATATATTCCTCCGCCTAAGATAGCAGCATACAGCAGTCACTGATGATTGTAAGCTGGATAGTGTGATCGCCGGGGCTTTCGCTCTCACAAACCAGCAACCGCATTCATACAGAGAGAAGAGGGAAACATAGTGTGTACCAGGTAACACCAAAATTTTATAAAAGTAGCATAAAAATGTGTACTCACAATGTAACGTATGAGCACATTCACATAAAGGTTTCTTGGATATCAGGCAGCTACACACACGGCTTGGCAGTTGGAAATGTCCTCCGCTCCACTCAGAAATCCCCTCCTCGAGGGTGCCCCCTCGTCCGGATAGATGGCGTCTGACGTCACTTCCTGGCCTCGGAGTGACGCCTTTTCTGGTAAGGACGGGAAGATCAGGGGGTATGGAAGACTCGCCGAGCCGCAGCAGCAGTGCCTCTGGGGTTGGAGCAGGCTATCAGACCGTCAGTGTATGATGCAGCTGTACTCTGTCTCCTTCCTTAGCTTGGCTCAACGCGTTTCACTGCATCCGCAGCTTCCTCAGGAGCAATAATCATGTCCCCTAATGGGTGTTACTTAAGTAGCATCATCAATTGAGATACTAATTGAAAACACATTTAATTAATTTACACACAGATTCTCCCACAAGGGTACACAATTCTGTGGCCAAAAATATCGACGCATAAAATACATATAATAAATTTAATTTTAATCACTCTATATTAAGAGGTACTAGAGATAAAAACATAATTAAAAACTATGATTAAAAAACTAAGATCATAATAAAACTCAAGTTGATAGTAATTAAATGGAGAGGATCCATATGCATACACAGGGGGAAAAAGAGAGAAAGGACATTGATTAGTTAAAGGGACATAGGTATAAAATAGACCAGCATGATTTAATATAAAAGAATAAAAAATACAGATTAAATATGTGAATTATATCAGAATAGCCAAAGTGCATAGTGCAATAAATAAAGTGCAATAATTAGAGGAAAGGTGCAATCTCAAAATCCACATTAAGACCATTTGGCATCAAAGTGTTGAGTTTATGTACCCAGTACATTTCCCTTTTACTTAGGTCTAAATTTCTGTCTCTACCTCTCCAATGTTGTGCCACATGTTCTATAGCAGTAAATTTTAATCCTGCTACATTGGAGTTGTGGAATATGGAAAAATGTTTAGATACATTATGAGTCTGAACACTTCGTCTAATATTACTCAAATGCTCTATGATACGTGTCTTAATTGCTCGTGTTGTTTTACCCACATATTGTAGCCCACATGGGCATTCAAGAAGGTAAATGATGTGGTTTGAATTACAATTCATGTATTGTTTTATTTTATATTCCTCATTTCTGTTGTTACTCTTAAATTTCTTTTTTTCTTGGTTTTTATGTCTACAGGCGGTGCATGAACTACACCCATAGAATCCTTCTAATTTTTGAAGCCATCCATTTTTATTTTTATTTGATTCAACCATTTTGATTGCACTTGGTGCTATCATCCCCTTTAGGTTTCTAGCTTTTTTAAAAATCACCTTGGGGTGTTGTGGCATGTTATCCTTCAAAATTGGGTCATTTAATAAAACATGCCAATGTTTGTTGACTATTTTCTTGATATTGTTTGATTCTTTATTAAAAGAAGTTAAGAATGCTGTGTCAAAATTTGTGTTTAAAACTTTCTCTTTTTTATTTGGTATTATTAGATCCTTTCTATCTAGACAATTAGCCTTTTCAAATGCAACGTCCAGGAGTCCTGGATTGTACTGTTTCTCAACAAAGCGTTCTTTTAGTATATTGCACTGATCATTAAATACCAATGTATCAGTGCAATTACGGCGCATCCTCCTAAACTGATTATAAGGGACATTGTCCATCCATAAATTCTGGTGGCAGCTTGTACGTAAGATGTAGTTATTGCTGTCCACTTCCTTAAAATAGGACCTAGTTTTTAGAATGCCATTCTCTATATAAATATTGAGATCTAAGAAATTAAGGGAGCTTGTACTAGTAGCAGAGGTAAATTGTAGGTTATAATTATTTGTATTTATACCTGACAAAAAGGCGTCCAAACTTTCCTGTCTGCCTTGCCAAATCAAAATCACATCATCGATGTAGCGCCGCCAAAGGACAAGGTCCGCCCCCAGTACGCCCCTGGTCCATATACGCTGTTCCTCCCAGAGTCCCATAAAGAGATTGGCGTAACTGGGAGCAAACCTCGTACCCATGGCGGTACCACATCTCTGAATGTAAAAGTTGTTATCAAACCAAAAGTAATTTTTGTCAAGTATAAAACAAATGCTATCAAGAATGATTTGTATTTGCTGTTCATCCATCTCTGGATCTTGTTTAAGAAAGAAGCTCACTGCTTCACAGCCCAAATTTTTCTCTATAGACGTATAGAGAGACGCAACATCTATAGTGGCCATGATGAACTCATTCTTCCATATTACGCTCTCTAATAAATGCAATACGTCTGCAGTGTCCTTCAGGTGCGATTTGAGTGTCTTCACATGATCTTGGAGGAAAGTATCAATATAAACTGACAAATTTGATGTCAGAGAGTTAATCCCGGAGATTATCGGTCTCCCGGGGGGTTGCGTCAAACTCTTGTGGACCTTAGACAGTGTATATAATATTGGCAATTGGGGGTGTTCTTTAAACAAGAAATTATATTCGCCTTCATTTAATATACCCAATTCCTTACCACGATCCAAAAGTATTTTTAAATCATTTGTAAAGGTAGCAGTAGGATTATATTTTAGAATTTCATAAGTCTTTTTGTCTCCCAGAAGACGGTGGGCCTCTTTTAGATAGTCATCTCTATTTTGGATGACTATCCCTCCTCCTTTATCAGCCTGTTTAATAACTATGTTGGTATTATTTGTTATTTCTTCTAGGGCATCCCTCTCTTCCTTATTCAAATTATTTCTCATTTGTGATTTGTTGTTTTTCTTTGAGAGCTCTTCAAAATCTTTGACAATTAGATTATAAAAAACCTCAATATGATTGCCTTTACAGTAAGTAGGATTAAAGGTCGATTTATTTTTAAGAGTGGTATGCTTAAATTTGTCATTTTCTATTTCGACAATTTGTTTTGGATTAGTCATCCTTGATTCAACATTTTTGATAAGAAAAAATCTTTTTACCGTTAATTTACGTATATATTTATTTGCGTCCACAAAGAGCTCAAAGTTGTTGGGGCCACAAGTAGGGGCAAAAGACAAACCCTTAGAAATGACACTTAATTGGGATGATGTTAATTCTACATTACTCAGATTGAAGATATTTTTGGTGTAATTTGGGAGGGACTTTTTTACTATTTTCTTTCTTCCCCCCCGCTTGCCTCTCTGTCTCTTTCCCCTTTGGGGTAATGGCTCCCCTCTTCTTTTTCTAAGAGGGGAGTAAATGGGTTTTTTGTTTCCCAAATACTTATGTCTAAAAGGTCATTTGTCCCTATTGTTCCAATCGGAGAGCGAGATCTACTCGCTTTTGCATATTTAGCAGAATCATATCTCTCTCTTTCTCTTTTTCTATCTTCTCTATCCTTTCTTAGATCTCTTTCTCTTCTTAGTTCTTTCTCCTTTTGATATTCTCGCTCTTTCCTATCTCTCTCTTTATCCTTCTCTTTCTGTTCCTTATATCTTTTGTGATCTCTCTCCTTAATGATATCTTTTTCTCTCTGTAATTCTTTTTCTCTATTTAACTCTCTTTCCTTATGTTCTCTCTCCCTTCTTTGTTCCTTCTCTTTTTCTCTTTGTGCTTCTCTTTCCTTAAATTCTCTTTCTCTTCTCTGTTCTCTTTCCCTAATCATCTCTCTCTCTCTACGTCTTTCCCTTTCTAATGCTTGTTCTCTTTCTCTTAGTGGTATTCTCTCATTAAAGAATTCTCTTTCTCTATATAGATCTCTCTCCCTTAATTCTCTTTCTTGATTAAAATGTTTTTTAGGTGTAAAATCTTTCCTAGAGCCATGTGACAATTTAGGATCATAATTATCTCTCCATGGCAATCTAGGTATAAAATGATGTTTATCATTCTCAAGATATGGTTTGCTTCCATATTTCCCTGGTATAGTTAGGGGATCTTTAACCATTTTTTCCTCAAATCTACTTTGTGGTTTAAAACTTTTCTTTTTCTTCCAATCTCTTTGTTCCCCTCTGAGGTAATCTTCCTCATCTCTCTGAAATTTATTTGTTTTGCTAGTAAAAAGTTCTTGTTCTAATTTATCAATTTTCTTTTTTAGTTCACGATCTTTAATTTTAAATTCAATAGTATCTTCCATATGTGCCAATTTCTCCTCTATTATGACAACCTCTTCATCAATTTTCTTGATATGCTTTTTATGTTGGTTTATCAAGGATGTCATAAGATTAAAGGAGCAATTGTCAATTGTTTCATGCCATTTCTTCACAAACTCCTCATCATCCAAATTTGATGATGGGTTCTTTGTTGAATAATATATTCCTCCGCCTAAGATAGCAGCATACAGCAGTCACTGATGATTGTAAGCTGGATAGTGTGATCGCCGGGGCTTTCGCTCTCACAAACCAGCAACCGCATTCATACAGAGAGAAGAGGGAAACATAGTGTGTACCAGGTAACACCAAAATTTTATAAAAGTAGCATAAAAATGTGTACTCACAATGTAACGTATGAGCACATTCACATAAAGGTTTCTTGGATATCAGGCAGCTACACACACGGCTTGGCAGTTGGAAATGTCCTCCGCTCCACTCAGAAATCCCCTCCTCGAGGGTGCCCCCTCGTCCGGATAGATGGCGTCTGACGTCACTTCCTGGCCTCGGAGTGACGCCTTTTCCGGTAAGGACGGGAAGATCAGGGGGTATGGAAGACTCACCGAGCCGCAGCAGCAGTGCCTCTTGGGTTGGAGCAGGCTATCAGACCGTCAGTGTATGATGCAGCTGTACTCTGTCTCCTTCCTTAGCTTGGCTCAACGCATTTCACTGCATCCGCAGCTTCCTCAGGAGCAATAATCATGTCCCCTAATTGGTGTTACTTAAGTAGCATCATCAATTGAGATACTAATTGAAAACACATTTAATTAATTTACACACAGATTCTCCCACAAGGGTACACAATTCTGTGGCCAAAAATATCGATTTCTCCTCTATTATGACAACCTCTTCATCAATTTTCTTGATATGCTTTTTATGTTGGTTTATCAAGCTCCCTTCCTGTCCTGGATTCATACGTTTTGTGAGGGAATCAGTGTACAGTCCCTGGAAGGTTGAGAGTTTCTTTCAGTTACACAATATATTATTTAATATTATTTAAATATCACTATCACTGTGTTTTAGCGCCACACTGAATCACTGGGTTTCACACTGTTTCTCTGCACTTGATTTGGGGGCTGCTGTACAGTATATATTCTAGATATTTGTATTTTATTTATAAGCACTTTTGTATTAGCATTTTTTGCCACTTTTAGACACTATGGAAGTTGTTTCACCAAATATCTTTGCAAAAAGACAAAATAGACATTTATTATTTAAAGACACTAATATAACACACACACCGGTGAAACATGATTTTTTAGATGAAGAATTCATTAAATTAGAAAGACTACTAATTAAAGATACCAGAAGATGGCTAGACCTTAAATTCTTAAACAGATATATGGATTGCAAGCGTATCCCAAGAGGCCTAAGATTCACAAAGAACCCATCATCAAATTTGGATGATGAGGAGTTTGTGAAGAAATGGCATGAAACAATTGACAATTGCTCCTTTAATCTTATGACATCCTTGATAAACCAACATAAAAAGCATATCAAGAAAATTGATGAAGAGGTTGTCATAATAGAGGAGAAATTGGCACATATGGAAGATACTATTGAATTTAAAATTAAAGATCGTGAACTAAAAAAGAAAATTGATAAATTAGAACAAGAACTTTTTACTAGCAAAACAAATAAATTTCAGAGAGATGAGGAAGATTACCTCAGAGGGGAACAAAGAGATTGGAAGAAAAAGAAAAGTTTTAAACCACAAAGTAGATTTGAGGAAAAAATGGTTAAAGATCCCCTAACTATACCAGGGAAATATGGAAGCAAACCATATCTTGAGAATGATAAACATCATTTTATGCCTAGATTGCCATGGAGAGATAATTATGATCCTAAATTGTCACATGGCTCTAGGAAAGATTTTACACCTAAAAAACATTTTAATCAAGAAAGAGAATTAAGGGAGAGAGATCTATATAGAGAAAGAGAATTCTTTAATGAGAGAATACCACTAAGAGAAAGAGAACAAGCATTAGAAAGGGAAAGACGTAGAGAGAGAGAGATGATTAGGGAAAGAGAACAGAGAAGAGAAAGAGAATTTAAGGAAAGAGAAGCACAAAGAGAAAAAGAGAAGGAACAAAGAAGGGAGAGAGAACATAAGGAAAGAGAGTTAAATAGAGAAAAAGAATTACAGAGAGAAAAAGATATCATTAAGGAGAGAGATCACAAAAGATATAAGGAACAGAAAGAGAAGGATAAAGAGAGAGATAGGAAAGAGCGAGAATATCAAAAGGAGAAAGAACTAAGAAGAGAAAGAGATCTAAGAAAGGATAGAGAAGATAGAAAAAGAGAAAGAGAGAGATATGATTCTGCTAAATATGCAAAAGCGAGTAGATCTCGCTCTCCGATTGGAACAATAGGGACAAATGACCTTTTAGACATAAGTATTTGGGAAACAAAAAACCCATTTACTCCCCTCTTAGAAAAAGAAGAGGGGAGCCATTACCCCAAAGGGGAAAGAGACAGAGAGGCAAGCGGGGGGGAAGAAAGAAAATAGTAAAAAAGTCCCTCCCAAATTACACCAAAAATATCTTCAATCTGAGTAATGTAGAATTAACATCATCCCAATTAAGTGTCATTTCTAAGGGTTTGTCTTTTGCCCCTACTTGTGGCCCCAACAACTTTGAGCTCTTTGTGGACGCAAATAAATATATACGTAAATTAACGGTAAAAAGATTTTTTCTTATCAAAAATGTTGAATCAAGGATGACTAATCCAAAACAAATTGTCGAAATAGAAAATGACAAATTTAAGCATACCACTCTTAAAAATAAATCGACCTTTAATCCTACTTACTGTAAAGGCAATCATATTGAGGTTTTTTATAATCTAATTGTCAAAGATTTTGAAGAGCTCTCAAAGAAAAACAACAAATCACAAATGAGAAATAATTTGAATAAGGAAGAGAGGGATGCCCTAGAAGAAATAACAAATAATACCAACATAGTTATTAAACAGGCTGATAAAGGAGGAGGGATAGTCATCCAAAATAGAGATGACTATCTAAAAGAGGCCCACCGTCTTCTGGGAGACAAAAAGACTTATGAAATTCTAAAATATAATCCTACTGCTACCTTTACAAATGATTTAAAAATACTTTTGGATCGTGGTAAGGAATTGGGTATATTAAATGAAGGCGAATATAATTTCTTGTTTAAAGAACACCCCCAATTGCCAATATTATATACACTGTCTAAGGTCCACAAGAGTTTGACGCAACCCCCCGGGAGACCGATAATCTCCGGGATTAACTCTCTGACATCAAATTTGTCAGTTTATATTGATACTTTCCTCCAAGATCATGTGAAGACACTCAAATCGCACCTGAAGGACACTGCAGACGTATTGCATTTATTAGAGAGCGTAATATGGAAGAATGAGTTCATCATGGCCACTATAGATGTTGCGTCTCTCTATACGTCTATAGAGAAAAATTTGGGCTGTGAAGCAGTGAGCTTCTTTCTTAAACAAGATCCAGAGATGGATGAACAGCAAATACAAATCATTCTTGATAGCATTTGTTTTATACTTGACAAAAATTACTTTTGGTTTGATAACAACTTTTACATTCAGAGATGTGGTACCGCCATGGGTACGAGGTTTGCTCCCAGTTACGCCAATCTCTTTATGGGACTCTGGGAGGAACAGCGTATATGGACCAGGGGCGTACTGGGGGCGGACCTTGTCCTTTGGCGGCGCTACATCGATGATGTGATTTTGATTTGGCAAGGCAGACAGGAAAGTTTGGACGCCTTTTTGTCAGGTATAAATACAAATAATTATAACCTACAATTTACCTCTGCTACTAGTACAAGCTCCCTTAATTTCTTAGATCTCAATATTTATATAGAGAATGGCATTCTAAAAACTAGGTCCTATTTTAAGGAAGTGGACAGCAATAACTACATCTTACGTACAAGCTGCCACCAGAATTTATGGATGGACAATGTCCCTTATAATCAGTTTAGGAGGATGCGCCGTAATTGCACTGATACATTGGTATTTAATGATCAGTGCAATATACTAAAAGAACGCTTTGTTGAGAAACAGTACAATCCAGGACTCCTGGACGTTGCATTTGAAAAGGCTAATTGTCTAGATAGAAAGGATCTAATAATACCAAATAAAAAAGAGAAAGTTTTAAACACAAATTTTGACACAGCATTCTTAACTTCTTTTAATAAAGAATCAAACAATATCAAGAAAATAGTCAACAAACATTGGCATGTTTTATTAAATGACCCAATTTTGAAGGATAACATGCCACAACACCCCAAGGTGATTTTTAAAAAAGCTAGAAACCTAAAGGGGATGATAGCACCAAGTGCAATCAAAATGGTTGAATCAAATAAAAATAAAAATGGATGGCTTCAAAAATTAGAAGGATTCTATGGGTGTAGTTCATGCACCGCCTGTAGACATAAAAACCAAGAAAAAAAGAAATTTAAGAGTAACAACAGAAATGAGGAATATAAAATAAAACAATACATGAATTGTAATTCAAACCACATCATTTACCTTCTTGAATGCCCATGTGGGCTACAATATGTGGGTAAAACAACACGAGCAATTAAGACACGTATCATAGAGCATTTGAGTAATATTAGACGAAGTGTTCAGACTCATAATGTATCTAAACATTTTTCCATATTCCACAACTCCAATGTAGCAGGATTAAAATTTACTGCTATAGAACATGTGGCACAACATTGGAGAGGTAGAGACAGAAATTTAGACCTAAGTAAAAGGGAAATGTACTGGGTACATAAACTCAACACTTTGATGCCAAATGGTCTTAATGTGGATTTTGAGATTGCACCTTTCCTCTAATTATTGCACTTTATTTATTGCACTATGCACTTTGGCTATTCTGATATAATTCACATATTTAATCTGTATTTTTTATTCTTTTATATTAAATCATGCTGGTCTATTTTATACCTATGTCCCTTTAACTAATCAATGTCCTTTCTCTCTTTTTCCCCCTGTGTATGCATATGGATCCTCTCCATTTAATTACTATCAACTTGAGTTTTATTATGATCTTAGTTTTTTAATCATAGTTTTTAATTATGTTTTTATCTCTAGTACCTCTTAATATAGAGTGATTAAAATTAAATTTATTATATGTATTTTATGCGTCGATATTTTTGGCCACAGAATTGTGTACCCTTGTGGGAGAATCTGTGTGTAAATTAATTAAATGTGTTTTCAATTAGTATCTCAATTGATGATGCTACTTAAGTAACACCCATTAGGGGACATGATTATTGCTCCTGAGGAAGCTGCGGATGCAGTGAAACGCGTTGAGCCAAGCTAAGGAAGGAGACAGAGTACAGCTGCATCATACACTGACGGTCTGATAGCCTGCTCCAACCCCAGAGGCACTGCTGCTGCGGCTCGGCGAGTCTTCCATACCCCCTGATCTTCCCGTCCTTACCAGAAAAGGCGTCACTCCGAGGCCAGGAAGTGACGTCAGACGCCATCTATCCGGACGAGGGGGCACCCTCGAGGAGGGGATTTCTGAGTGGAGCGGAGGACATTTCCAACTGCCAAGCCGTGTGTGTAGCTGCCTGATATCCAAGAAACCTTTATGTGAATGTGCTCATACGTTACATTGTGAGTACACATTTTTATGCTACTTTTATAAAATTTTGGTGTTACCTGGTACACACTATGTTTCCCTCTTCTCTCTGTATGAATGCGGTTGCTGGTTTGTGAGAGCGAAAGCCCCGGCGATCACACTATCCAGCTTACAATCATCAGTGACTGCTGTATGCTGCTATCTTAGGCGGAGGAATATATTATTCAACTTTATATACAAAAACGCTGTTTTTTATCCTGCTTCTTGTAAGTAGGCGATCCGTAAGAGCCAAGTTTCTTCTTGAATTCTGACCCATAATTGTCCATAAGTACTACACTATGATTTGTTATTGTATGTTTTTTTCTGGGTGTTCCTGATGATCCTGCTCCCTTCCTGTCCTGGATTCATACGTTTTGTGAGGGAATCAGTGTATATTCCCTGGAAGGTTGAGAGTTTCTTTCAGTTACACAATATATTATTTAATATTATTTAAATATCACTATCACTGTGTTTTAGCGCCACACTGAATCACTGGGTTTCACAATAACAGAAAGTAAGCAATGGTTTGAGAGACGTACCATGCAAAGGTATCTAGATTGTGGAAGACTTCCTAGGGGACTTCGTATTCTAAAAAAGGGATAACGAGCACTTCATGAAGGAGTGGGTGCGCATTTTGGATGAATGTTCCAATGATCTATTGCGATTAATTATATTTGAAAGGAGTAAATCATTAAAAGAATTGGGAGCCCAAATTGAGGAACAAATCAAAATTATGGAGCCCCTTATCATCAGCAATGATTGCTCTGAGTTGGAACACGAAGTGTGCGCCAACTTAGAGCAACATGATGATGAGACTGTGAAGACAAAACACTTTAAGTTTTATAGAGATAAAAATGACTACGACACAAACAAACAGCGAACATGGGCCAAAGATGATAGTAAAGGAAAGGGGGTGGGCAATAGAACTGTGAATGAACCCAATGGGGATTTTAATGGTCGCCCTAATGGCAATATAGAATATCAAAATAGCCATAAAACAAATGGAGAACAAAATGATAGAGGTAGGCAACCTGGTGGCTATCATCATATAGATAGAAGGGATTACCCTAGGAGGGATAGATCATATCCCCAAAGGGGAGGACATCCCAGGAATCCTAACTATAAAGGGAGAAATTATGACGAAAATTACAACTATAACAGAAAAAGACAAACAAATTATCAACAACAAAATGAGTCATATAGACCTCTTGTAAGGATACCAGAGTATATACGTGAGAGTCGCCCTGTCTCCTCCCCGTCTCCCTCTTCACCATCTCTTTTTTTAGATTTAATAAGGAGAAGGCATGGGTCCCCAGAGAAAGAATCGAGAACAGTAGAGAATCACAAACAAGTGACCTCTGGGACAAAGCTAAAAAGACCACTGCCCGAAGAGGGAAAAGAGGAGGATCCAGGGTCCAAAAGAAAAGAATTCTAAAGAACCAACCAATTCCGCTAGATAGAGGTATCTTTAATCTCTCAACGTTTATCCTTACAGACGATCAAAAAAGAGTTCTAAGCAAGGGGCTTTCTTTTTCAAAGACTAGCGGGGCAAATTCATTTCAACTTTTTAAAGATCTCCATAAATTTATAAGAAACATTACACTAAAAAGACACTTTATCAAATTAAAAAAAGATTCCAACACTAATGTAGATACAACCATAGATATAGAACAAGCTAGTGACACAACGCTATGTATCCATACTCCCTTTAAGACCCAATCAACATTTTACCCCTACCAATCTAAGGGGAACCATGTGGATACTTTCTATGACATGGTTTATAATGATCTAAATAGGATTAACAATGCAAGAGAAAGGAACACTAAACAGAACTTATCTAAGGCCGAAAACCTTGCATTAAAATTCCTGCAGGACAATAAACAACTTATTATTAGACAGGCTGACAAGGGAGGAGGTGTGGTTCTACAAGATCGCTCTACTTATGAGCAGGAAGCACACAGACTCCTCTGTGACCCTGTCTTTTATAAGAAACTGACTTCAGATCCCACAACACCATTTCTAAATACATTTAAAGAGCTTCTAGATGAAGCATTATCCCTAACAATAATTACAGATAAAGAATATGGGTTTTTATATAATAAGTCACCAAAAATACCTGTGTTCTATCATCTTCCTAAGCTGCATAAATCTTTAGTAAACCCACCAGGTCGACCCATAGTCTCGGGTATATCCTCACTGACTGCAAACTTATCCCAATATGTGGATTACTTCCTGCAAAGTATCGTAGGGGAGTTACCTTCATATCTAAAGGACTCCTCTGCGGTACTAAACTTATTTGCAAAGTTTGAATGGAAAAGGTCGTACAGATGGCTAACGTGTGACGTACAAGCCTTGTACACTAGCATTCCCCATGTAAGGGGTATTGCGGCAGTTGAGGGTTACCTAAGACGAGAATCTAAGATTTCGGATCTGAACAGATGGTTCATTATACAAGCCATAAAATATGTGCTAAGCCACAATTATTTTCTTTTTCTTTCTCAGTTCTTCTTGCAGGTTTGCGGAACTGCAATGGGCACACGTTTTGCCCCCAGTTTCGCAAACCTGTACATGGGGAACTGGGAAGAAACATTCATCTGGCATGATAATCCATTCTCAGAACATATAGTAATATGGCGTCGCTATATAGATGACATTCTCTGTGTGTGGGAGGGCGATGAAGAATCTGTAGACCAATTTAGGAAATACATCAACCATAATGACCACAACTTGGTATTCACCCATGTAACACACACGGAGAATGTCAGCTATCTAGATCTAGATCTAAAAGCTTCTGAAGCAGAGGGGGTAACAACCACAACATTCTTTAAAAAGGTGGATACGAATAATCTCCTACTGGCCTCCAGTAATCACAAAAAATCATGGATTAGTAATATACCTGGAGGCCAGTTTATGAGAATTAAGAGAAATTGCAGCAATGAAACAGACTTCGAACATCAAGCCCAATTTCTGTTCTTAAGATTTCTGGAAAGGGGATACAACTATAAACAACTTACGTTAGAACTAGAAAAAGTTAGAAAAATGGATCGTAATAAAATGTTAGTACCAAAAAAGAAAAGTCCATCAAAGGCCAACGAAGATCAAATAGTAGTTCCATTCATCACTAACTATAATTCTATGCATAAACAAATAGAGGGAGTCATAAAAAAGCACTGGGGTATTATATCAAAAGATCCCATCCTAAGTGGACATATTAGCACATCTCCCAAATTTATATACAGGAAGGCACGCAGCCTAAAAGATATATTAGTCCCAAGTGACATTGGGAAATCTGTGGTTAATAAATCTGCCCAAACCTGGATGAACAATAAAATAATAGGGAATTTCCCGTGTGGGAGATGTTGAATATGCAAACTCCTTCATTCTGAACGTAAAACCTTTAGATCAAATATAGACCAAAAAGTGTATAATATTACAGAATTCATTAACTGTAATACAAGATTTATAGTGTATTTACTGGAATGCCCATGCGGCCTGCAATATGTAGGCCGCACAAAACGCAGTCTAAAAACTCGTATTCAAGAACATGTGAGAAATATAAAGCATGCCCTACAGACTCACAGTGTAAGTCGTCATTACTCGACCCATCACAACAAAGATCCCTCATCCCTAACCTACAAAGGGATTAAAACTATCCCTCAAAATAGACGTGGAGGAGACAGAATAAAAGATATTTCGGTCCAAGAAACATACTGGATCCACAAACTTAAGTCTTTAGGTCCAAAAGGTCTAAATGAGAACATAGACCTGTGGTGTCTATATTAAGTAATATGTTTCATTAGTCAATATATACGGTCTGTCCTCTATGAGCTATGCGTTTAGTCCCATGTAAAGATATGGTAAACATCCATGATACCCATTCATATTAAGTAATGTTATATGTATATGTGCTATTAATTTTCTGTTTGTTTTATTTCAGAGCCATTGAAAGTTCCTAATCATTGGCAATTTTACTAGTGTGATTTTAGTCTAATTGTGTTATGTGCATAATAAAAACTTGTTTAATATGTATTTTTATTCCTAAACCAGGGCTGATGAGGTTAATCCAGATCAGTACACAAAGAAGTAATTACTTCATTATACCCACATCTGTGGGATGTTGCCGAGTGCTGAACCGATTGGTTCACATACCTCTGAGTTTGACCTATCAGCGGTGGTTAAAGGGTATATATATGCCCTAAATTTAGACAAATTTATCCCTGAAGAAGAAGCTTACGCTTCGAAACGCGTTGGATAAAGAGTATTTTTAATATTCCTAGTATTGTGTTCCACTATCTGCGTGGTATATCCACATTGGACTTATTGTTCAATACAGTTGCACTCGAGAGACTGGAGTGACGACACCGTCACGCTTTACGCTAAACCTCCCTTTATGGCCGGTCGCAAAAACCCCACGGGACTTGTGAACAATATACCCAGTGATCTGAGGTGCTGGAAGCGGCTGCAGGCGGCGGCAGGCCTGAGGAGAGAGCGTCATCAACGGTCGCGATCAGCAAAGGACACCAAGCGTGATCTGAGGTGCTGGAGGCAGTTGCAGACGGCGGCAGGTCTGATAAGTAAGCGGCAGTGATGGCAGTAGTCGGCAAAAGACATCAAGCCATGCACAGCACCGGAGTGGAGGCTCCACACCACTATCGTGACAGCCTGTCCTGAGGCTGTGAAGGGGAAATCCCGAGGTCCGGTGGTGGCAGTGCGACGACTGGTAACTCATGTATTGCACATGAAATGCTGTAAACCAATTAATCTGATGTACGCAGATATCTTACCCTTATAATATACACATATATATTTTTACAAACTTCACTATGTGCGTTTGCGCTGTTGTCTTTTTTGTGTTTCAGTTTCCTTAGGGGTTACTTATCCCTATTCCTATAGCTGCAGACCACTGTCGATTGATTTAGAGGTTGTACAATTTATTTATTTATCACAAAGGTGGTGAAGGGTAAAACATTAGAAATAGTAATTTGTGCACTTTACCTGTTTTTGTTTTTTCTGAACTAGGACTACATGGTGACCGAATATGAGCCCTCTAGGTTGAACAGAACCGGAGTTATGGGTTCCAGGTTTCTGCTCATTCTGACATAGCCGTTTCAAAGCAGCGCGTCTTTCTCCGCCATTACGGTAAATTATAGGACCCTCCTCGCCGGCGTGACCCTTTCTCGTCGCCATTACTGGTCGGACCCTGTTTGGGTCAAGTAAGGGGGTTCCTAACATCTAGGGGCAAAATGAATTTTATTTCTGGGTGCCCTAGAACAGACGTTCCCACACCAATTGCCCTAGTTCCCACGCCAATTGCGCGATCATTGCACTTTTTTGACAATGTTGCCGATCTTGCACCTTTGCGGTATGGTAGTAAAAAAACAGTGCAGTAAGACACAATGTAATGTAAGACAAATCAACATGTTCTTTTATTGGTGGAGTCAGTACAAAAACATTTATTTACAAATACTGTACAATGTTGAAACATTTTAAGTGCACAGCAATTCAAAACATCAACAGGTGTATGGTTTACTGCTACAGTACATGTGTGAAAACATTTGTCAGTCAGTATGGTTTACAGTCACATGTTTTAAATACAATACATTCTTTAATATCTTTAAAATACAGTATAAATATATAAATATATAAATATAATTTAAAATAATCCGTTCTGTGGGTCTGAGCGTTTTGAAATTTGCCTGGTCCTCATGCGGAAGGACCCTTGCCATAGTGGCCAAATATCAGCCTTCCACGACCCACGGAACCGGAGAAACAACAATACAGTTTAAAAGCACATTACAAAAGGGGCTTTTTTTCTGCCATGCAAATCAATGGCAGAAACCTAAACTTTACCATTACCCTGACTCTGTTCTGTTGCCACGAGAGGGTCGCTATTTGCCATGCAATCCTGCCTGAACTAGGACTACATGGTGACCGAATATGAGCCCTCTAGGTTGAACAGAACCGGAGTTATGGGTTCCAGGTTTCTGCTCATTCTGACATAGCCGTTTCAAAGCAGCGCGGATTTCTCCGCCATTGCGATAAATAATGGGACCCTCCTCGCCGGCGTGACCCTTTCTCGCCGCCATTACTGGTCGGACCCTGTTGGGGTCAAGTGAGGGGATTCCTAACATCTAGGGGCAAAATGAATTTTATTTCTGGGTACCCTAGAACAGAAGTTCCCATTTGCCCTAGTTCCCACGCCAATTGCGCGATCATTGCTCTTTTTTGACAATGTTGCCGATCTTGCGCCTTTGCGCTCTGGTAGTAAAAAAACAGTGCAGTAAGACACAATGTAATGTAAGACAAATCAACATGTTCTTTTATTGGTGGAGTCAGTACAAAAACATTTATTTACAAATACTGTACAATGTTGAAACATTTTAAGTGCACAGCAATTCGAAACATCAACAGGTGTATGGTTTACTGCTACAGTACATGTGTGAAAACATTTGTCAGTCAGTATGGTTTACAGTCACACTTTGCTCATTTTCTGCAGTTACTGTAGTCATTGTGTTTTTAATCCGTCCCTAGCCAAGCATCAATCGGCTGACTGCGCCTGCGTGTTTACAGCATGAATCACTCTACCAACCCCCTCTCTCCACAGACTCGTTAATCTTCTGAACATTGCCATTGTGTTGTTAATCCGTCCATAGCCGAGCGACAAAGCTCAGTGCGCCTGCGTGTAATCACACCATCCCCCCCCAACCCTTAGAGGCTTTTGGAAAATCCCCTCTCGAATTCGAAATGTAAATCTGATGTGCACAGCATTGTGAGAATACAGAGTAAAAAAACCATTAACTGATTAATGTTGTTTTGTCATTCATTCTTACAGTATACTGTCGGGGGGGGGGGTGGTTGTTGTCAATGATTATGGTTAGCAGGAAAGTGAATAAATATTTATTTTATTTTGGCAGGACCCAAAAAATACAAATATAAAAATAATCATGAATCATACATACTGCAGCCTTTATTAAATTCTTCTGGCTGGCAGACTGAAATCGGAGAAATATTTACAAAACATTTGTAAAACATGGAGAAACATGAAAAATGGACATTTATATATATATATAGAAAATCTACTGTTTGTTTTTGGTGCCTGAGGCACAGGGAGTTAATGTGACTTGCTTTTTATGTACTGTATTCTACGGAATCAGTTATTTCTTTGCACTGCAGCACAACTAATCCTTCAGCCCTTGCTGCTTAATGCGCCCACCCAACCCCCTCTCTCCACTGAGTCGTTAATGTTCTGAATATTGCCATTGTGTTCTTAATCTGTCCATAGCCGATCTACAAAGCCTCAGTGCGCCTGCTTGTAATCACAACACCCCCCCCCCAACCCTCAGAGGCTTTGTTTACGGTAACGCTTTGGAAAATCCCTTCTCAATTTTGAAATGTAAATCCGATTTGCACAGCATTGTGAGAATTGAGAGTAAAAAAACCATTAACTGATTCATGTTGTTTTGTCATTCATTGGTGTACTGTAGGGGTAGGAGGGGGGGGGCTTGTGGTTGTTGTCAATGATTATGATTAGCAGGAAAGTGAATAAATATTTATTTTATTTTATCATGAACCAAAAAATACAAATATAAAAATATATAGTCTTTATTAAGTTTTTTTGGCAGATTGAAATTGGATAAACATTTAGAAAACATTTGTAAAACATGGGGAAACATGAATAATGCACATTTATAAGAATATTATTTAATAATATATACTGTAATGTATAATATATATATATATATAAGCCTATAGGGAACCATGTTAAAAATGGTTATTGAGGCAAAAAGTGACACTGTGTGCTCATTTGCATGTCATTTCCCAGAATCCCTTGCTGCAGTGGAAGTGCTGTATGCTGGGTGATAATGGGGAAAGGCGGGGTTGCAGACCTGCCTAAGACATGCAGATGAGCATACAGCTATATTTGCATATTTGCTTTCCTGTGGAGGGTTTTTGTCACTTTTTTTACTCACCATAACTTAACTCAGTATTATGGTTTGGCCTATCCCATAAGCCTCTCTTGCATTCCCAGTAAAATCAACCCCACACTGATGAGACCCATCAAGGTCGAAACAGCTGTCTGTGGGTGGTTTTCTGGGTATGCACCTTAACCCTGGCTGTGCTCAAAGCTGTGACCATGCAGCAAGCTTAAGCCTATAGGGAACCATGTTAAAAATGGTTATTGAGGCAAAAAGTGACACTGTGTGCTCATTTGCATGTCATTTCCCAGAATCCCTTGCTGCAGTGGAAGTGCTGTATGCTGGGTGATAATGGGGAAAGGCGGGGTTGCAGACCTGCCTAAGACATGCAGATGAGCATACAGCTATATTTGCATATATATATATACAGTATACTTTGTATACTGTATACTGTATACAGTATACAAAGACAAAAGAAACAGCGCAAAAAACCTCATAGTGTAGTATATAAAATTATATTGTGGTAAAACAGGTGAGTATTGCACGTACATCAATTCAATAGTTACTAGCAGTACATGTTTTGGACATGTTACCAGTCAGCAACAGATGGTGGGTATGGATCACCGGATAACTCCCCTTCTCCTCTCTCGTCTCGCTTGTGATGTCGCTCAGGATGCCGTGATGCCTGATGAAGTACCTTTGAAGTACGAAACGCGTTGGATAAGAGGGCGCATTCTGACACTACCTGCAGTGTGATATTACCCTATTTTTGTCACTTGGCCCCATCTCCGTTACTGCAATCTATGCTATCTACGCTTCTGTGGCCGGCTGAGACTGCAGAGTGATCGGCGCCACTTGATGACGTCATCCGAGGCGCGCTGCAAGCAGACGCCACACGTGCAGACACACGCCTGAAGCCAGTGACTGAGAGCCTGCTTCTACCGCAAACTGCCACAGTCAACACGTCGGGAGACAGCTGTACTCCATCGGACTGCTGTATTCATGCTGAGGGGCTGCTGCCCTGCATCACGGCGTCCTGAGCGACATCACAAGCGAGACGTGAGAGGAGAAGGGGAGTTATCCGGTGATCCATACCCACCATCTGTTGCTGACTGGTAACATGTCCAAAACATGTACTGCTAGTAACTATTGAATTGATGTACGTGCAATACTCACCTGTTTTACCACAATATAATTTTATATACTACACTATGAGGTTTTTTGCGCTGTTTCTTTTGTCTTTGTATCTTTAGCTCTGGTCTGTGGAGCCATTCCTCGAATATAGCAGCATATCCTCACCAATTAAGTAACAGGTTTATATTATATCAATATCACTTTATTATCACTTTATAACACTAATCACGATATTTAGAGCGCAGTTCACCCTTTGTGTGTATACAGTATAGTAATATTATTTTTTCCGTCTTTATCTTGTTCCTCATTCTGTCTACAGTACAGTAGTTCATTGAGAGAGGAGAGGTTTTGTGTACATCATTACTGCTGTTTATATACTGTACATTTTACTGTACAAACAGATTTGACTGGACAACAAACCCCACCTCCCCCCAGGCCACCCGTTTTTTCCTGAAACGACAAGAAAACAAAAAATTAGTGCAGTTACTGTATGTGCGTACTGTATTATGGCATTGTGTGATGTGTAGTACTACTGTAGATGGCAGTAGACTCATCAGTGAAGATGCAATCTTGGAAAGTCTCCCCACTGTCGATCCATGCCTGGGCCTGGAGCACTCTTTTGATTTTGTTTGCGTCCCGTATCATGGGGTACGCTCTGTAATGACAAGGAATAAAAAAAATTAGCAGCACAGTATAGTACAGTACAGTTTCCTAAACAACACTTTTACCTCCTGTACTGTCCAGTACTAACCTCACATGTCCATATTTCCATCCAATGCTGCGTCTCATCTTCTTTATGTTGCTCTCGGATACAGTCAGATTGTGCCTTTCCTGTAGAGTGTTTTTAACCCTTAATGCACTCCTCTCATCATTCTCCTCACTTATTATGTCCACCAGAAGAGTTGTCTCCCTACAATGTAAAGAAAATATATTGTTTTATTAATATACAGCAATATAAAATGTATATAAATATAATGTTGTAATATAAATATAAATATACAAAAAATGTATACTATTTTTAGCTATTTAGGTATATACCTGAATAGCCTGTCATTGCTTTAATACTTATGTTTTGCCTTCTGTTTGGTTTGGGAGTCTTTACAGGAGCACCCAGTGTGTTACTGCTGAGCACTATGTGCCAGCAACAAGAATGCAAGCAGCACAACCTTCCCGTCTGCTCAGAGGCTGCAAAGATCAAGTACTGTGTGATCGGGACCTTGCACATGCGCAGTGAGAGACAAGCAGCAGGAACATGATTTACATATCTTCAAAGGCAGCTGAGACAGAAGCACTCAACGCTGTTCAAAGACTATCCACACAGGATCCTGCGCTTGCTCAGTGACATTCCTCATGAGCAGTGAAGGGGAAAAGTATGCACAGGCGCTCTCGTGACTTGCCACGTCTGCAGCTTTCTGTGGAGGACCCTGTCAGTGACGTCACCAGCCAGACGACAGGAGCTGTTAATCCTCTCCACTACTTAAAGCAATGAATTCAGCTTGTTCAATCCCAAGCACTCGACAGGGCACCAGGAAGAGGGTTTGCTTATACTTGTTCACTGATTGACATCTGATATCTGCATATGTTCTGTGTCTTTTACAATATTCTTGTATCTATATTCATTGTTTGATATTTGATATCTGCTTATGTGATTTGCCCTCTTTAGACTTTAGACTTTAGATTTATATCATTAGCTGAGTGTGGGATTATTTGACAGTGGGGAGGGAAGGCTTACTGAAGTACCTCTGGGACCCTTTGGGACCAGGGGGAATAGGCCAGATGAAGAGGTCACCCCTCGAAACGTCGCCCCCCTAGTTTGCTTTCCTTTTTCCATTTTTGTGATTTTTTGCTTTTCTTTTGTGTTTTTTCCCCTTCTCCTTCTTTCCCCTCTACCCCCTTTAATTTTTGATTTTCTCTATGGTGATATTTATTCTTGCATTGGCGTATTGGCTATTGTTGCTACATTTTCAGTTTATTATTAGTGTCATTAAATTATTCATATTCCCTACACTGGTATTGGCTTATATTTGTAGCTGTGAGACAGAGAGTGCTGGTACTATTTTTTGGTTTGTTAGTACTTCTGAAGGGAATTAGGGTCCCTTCCTGTTCCGTGCACCCTGCAACCTTGCTGAGTCATTGTGTCAGAGTGCTGTCTATCTCCCCCCTCTTTCTACCATAAATATAAATATACATCCTATATATACCGTTGCACGATAAATATAAATATACAAAAAATGTATACTGTTGTAATATAAATAAAAATATACAAAATATATATACTGTTGTACTATAAATATAGATATACATCCTATACAGTATATACCATTTTATAAATATACTTACGCGTTAGTTACCCTTGGTGCCCTTTTGCGGTCTCTGTTTTTTCCGTATGCATGATAGCTCACGGTGGTTGCTGGCACAACGAGGCCAGAAGCAGCTAACCAGAGTTGGATAGCAGCAATTCGGTGTCCGCTCGTGTACATCTCCTTAATTCGCATGCTGAGCTCCTTGGAAATCTTTTTAACAGGCAATGCTGCGAGTAGAAAGAAATACAAACACAAGAATGTATATTCGATGTTTAGTCGATGTGTATTCTATGTGCAGTCAATACAGAAAATGGATGGTGTATTTATACGGTAATGACTCACATTACAGTACGCCCACTTTGAACACCTGTACCTGGTCGCCATGCATAAAAGGTTACACACTTTGCATAGCCCACCACTCGCTGATCTTTATCTGACCTTGCCCTTATCCAGATACTGTACTGCATTGTGCCACCTGCTTCCATGGAGCAACCCCGATTCTATGGACGCAGAAACCCACTCGCCTCTGCCGTGCCTGTCATGCTGAAAAAGCGAACGGCGGCAGCCGTTTCCACGCCAAGGCAAAAGCGACAGGCTAAGGCCAATAAAAAAAACCTTCTGCTGACCCCAAAGGCTAAGGGTTTTCTTAGACGTAAGCCTCATTATGTGAAGAAGATATACGGTGATGTGCTCTCTACGCAAAACGAATGGCAGCCAGCCCATCGAACCCGCAGACCACTTCCTCACATATGCTTCGACGACTCTGCTGTAGCTGTTGTAGCTGTCCCGGAAATCTTGAGCCCGTCTTCTCCACCCCCATCCTCTCCGGTTCTATCCGACGACGCTGCCGCCTCTGAAATTCACGGGTCACTGTCTCCTTTGCTCTTGGACGACTCTGCTTCCCGCCCGGAAATCCAAAGGTCACTTTCTCCATCCCTCTTCGACGACGCTGCCACATCTCCTCTACCGGGTATCCACAGGTCACTTCCTGCACTCTTCCTCGATGTCGATGCCGCTTCTGTCCATGGAACCCCCATCTCATCCTCCGTTGCACCCATCCCCCCAGATGTCCAGACGCCATGCACAAGCAGCTCATTAGACCGGATGCTGAATGGGATAAGTGTGGATCTCCCCGGGAATTCTATTGTGCTGGCAAAGATAGATCTGCTTCTGGAGACAATGCTAAATGTGGAGCAACGGATGCTACACATGGATCAACAGATGGATCAACGGATGCAGAAGATAGAGGCTGACATAGCGGGCATACATTATTTGCTCGGTGCTAATGCCCCTGTTTCCCCGATGCCGGAGCAGGGGGGTGACATGGATGTGATGAATGGGGCTTCATCACCAAGCGCACCCCCTCCACCAGAAGATGGAGTGTACATGTATGCCGTTGAGGAGGACATGACAACCCCGTCAAGACCACGCCAGGAGACAACATGGCGACCACGACCGGAGGAAAGCTTCCTCCCAGACAACCTACCATCGCCCGTCGCCTCAAGCACACCCGCTCCCAAAAGACCTACACCCGCTCGCATCGATACGGTGCCCGACATCACCCTGTGCGATCTGCCACCGAAGCTCAGGGAGACGTATAGGGTGATGAGTGCTGGTGTACCCCACAAGTATGCCTTGTTCATATTTAAGCACCATGTTCCCTACTCTTTGTACTTTCAAAGTGAACTACGATGGGAATCACGTAAAAAGGGCGCTTCCTGCGAATTTAAGGAAAAACATTCGGGATGAATTGCGGCGCTTTTATCCAGTTACAGATCCTGTAATGAAATGCGTTAGAGACTGCATTAATGGCGTTTTGCGCCATGCAAGGAATCGGCCATGGATGGACAATGTGGAGGACTCTCTGTGAGACCATACTGTTGTGCTGTATTTGTAAATAAATGTTTTGTACTGACTCCACCAATAAAAGAACATGTTGATTTGTCTTACATTACATTGTGTCTTACTGCACTGTTTTTTTACTGCCAGACCGCAAAGGAGCAAGATCGGCAACATTGTCAAAAAAGAGAAATGATTGCGCAATTGGCGTGGGAACTAGGGCAATTGGTGTGGGAACTTCTGTTCTAGGGCACCTAGAAATAAAATTCATTTTGCCCCAAATGTTAGGAACCCCCTCACTTGACCCCAACAGGGTCCGACCAGTAATGGCAGCGAGAAAGGGTCACGCCGGCGAGGAGGGTCCTATCATTGAAAGTAATGGCGGAGAAATCCGCGCTGCTTTGAAACGGCTATGTCAGAATGAGCAGAAACCTGGAACCCATAACTCCGGTTCTGTCCAACCTAGAGGGCTCATATTCGGTCACCATGTACTCCTAGTTCAGGCAGGATTACATGGCAAATAGCGACCCTCTCGTGGCAACAGAACGGAGTCAGGGTAATGGTAAAGTTTAGGTTTCTGCCATTGACTTGCATGGCAGAAAAAATGCCCCTTTTGTAATGTGCTTTAAACATTACTTTTTGTTTCTTCGGTTCCGTGGGTCGTGGAAGGCTGATATTTGGCCACTATGGCAAGGGTCCTTCCGCATGAGGACCAGGCAAATTTCAAAATGCTCAGACCCACAGAACGGATTATTTTAAATTATATTTATATATTTATACTGTATTTTAAAGATATTAAAGAATGTATTGTATTTAAAACATGTGACTGTAAACCATACTGACTGACAAATGTTTTCACACATGTACTGTAGCAGTAAACCATACACCTGTTGATGTTTTGAATTGCTGTGCACTTAAAATGTTTCAACATTGTACAGTATTTGTAAATAAATGTTTTTGTACTGACTCCACCAATAAAAGAACATGTTTATTTGTCTTACATTACATTGTGTTTTACTGCACTGTTTTTTTACTACCAGACTGCAAAGGCGCAAGATCGGCAACATTGTCAAAAAAGAGCGATGATCGCGCAATTGGCGTGGGAACTAGGGCAATTGGCGTGGGAACTTCTGTTCTAGGGCACCTAGAAATAAAATTCATTTTGCCCCTAGATGTTAGGAACCCCCTCACTTGACCCCAACAGGGTCCGACCAGTAATAGCGACAAGAAAGGGTCACGCCGGCGAGGAGGGTCCTACATTTACCGTAATGGCGGAGAAAGACGCGCTGCTTTGAAACGGCTATGTCAGAATGAGCAGAAACCTGGAACCCATAACTCCGGTTCTGTTCAACCTAGAGGGCTCATATTCGGTCACCATGTAGTCCTAGTTCAGGCAGGATTGCATGGCAAATAGCGACCCTCTCGTGGCAACAGAACGGAGTCAGGGTAATCGCGATATTGGCGTGGGAACTAGGGCCTCGGTCAAGTTCACGGCCAATTGGCGTGGGAACTTCTGTTCTAGGGCACCTAGAAATAAAATTAATTTTGCCCATAGATGTTAGTAACCTGGCACTGTATACTGTAGAACACACACAATGTAAATGATACTGTACATGTAGAATAAATGCATAGTTTTATTTTTCGGGTTTATTACACAGTACTGTATACTGTACGGCAGGAACAAGGGCAAAAAAACTGTAGATGTGGGGTTTTAAATCCGATTCAGCAATGTGCAGGCTTTGTCACACAACGCGATATTATCCATCGAAATCCCCCCATTAGCCGTTTTCTTTTTTGAGGAAAAACAAAAAGAAAAGTTTTAATGCTCAGCCCCCTAAAGAAGTACCCAGCCAGCCCCACCAATCATTTTCTCCTGTTCACATGCGCATGCGCCTAGCGTTCCACCAATTGTTCAGTATCTGCAGTACAGTACTGTAGAAGCCGCTCAGCCAATGATATTGCTTACAGGAGAATCGCTTGACTTTGGAATCGCACCGATATTTATACAGTATTGTCAAAATAAAAAAAACACAGAAAATAATACGGCAACAATACTCACCATAGTATTTCCCATTCAGCTGGCGCCGGCGCCGGTCCACTGCCGGTCCAGCTTTCTTGATCATCCACGTCGATAGTTTGCAGCGGGACTAGTCCACCTGTAGTCAGCTGGTGAGGCTGGAAATCGCTTAGGTACATGCAAGCTTGCTCGAAACTGCACGCGAAATCCGGCTCAGGCTCAGGGTTGTCACTGACGGCGGGACCGTCATTGGAAGCCGGTGCTGGTGCATTGCTTGGCAGCGACTGTCGTTTCTTAGTTGGTTTTAACACGACCCTTCGCCTTTTGCCGCCTTCATGACCATAGATACCGTAAAAATCCGGTGATACACACCAATACCCTCCAACAAATTGTGGCTCAATACGATGAAAACTGGGATCGCGATATAACCTTTTCTTGATTGCACGCTTCCACGTATGAGGAGTTGGCGAAAATTTGTAAAAGTCATAGTTTTCGATAAAATACTGATAAATTTGAACAACTGTTGCCCTCTTATCCTCTGTTGCATTAATCGCGGCACATATCAAATACGCGTAACTTCTGTCGGGTTTTTGGAAAGCGGCCTGCACTTGAACACTCATGGCGGGTCTCTGGAGAATAACCGAAACTGGTCTTTGTATTTCTTTAATATGAAAAGCCCAAATTGATTCATTTTTGCAACCTCTCCCTTCACTCTCAAGGCCAAGGCCAAGTTACAATAGCACACTGTGGTACAGTATCTTTATTTAACGAAACACTTGCAAGCCGACACATTACTGAAGCGCATGCGCATTATAATTCATGAATTTCTGCCATCTGGCGGACACGCGAAAGCATTGCAGCCTATTAAATCCGAACCATTATCAATGAACCCATCAACCGCGCGTCAGCCGGGGCTGACCCGTTGCTGGGAACGCAAAACGAACGCGGCATGCGCCAGGTGAAGAGCGTCGCATTCCAGGTACAAGCCAAGAAAAACCGGTGATTTGTTAGAATAAAGGCTGCCGCAGTAGTATGATGATGCTACACTCATTCCTTCCTCAGACTCTGTTCTGTAGGATACACCTGATGTCTTTGCCTCGGTAGAGTGCGAGCCTTTGCGTCTACCTCTGATGACATTCCTATAAAGCGTGGGGTTCATCTTAGGTGATATGGGACTTACAGGACCCACTTTGGCAGTAGTCTGGGACCCTCGGGCCCTACCTCTAGGAACAGGATTAAACACAGTGGGGTTACGTACACGTACAACACTTGACTATGGTATCTCCCCATCAGAACCTTCATCACTTATCTCCCAATCCCACCAATCAGTTGAATACTTCGGCGTCTTATCCAGGTTACTCCCACTAGGACCTGGTGGCATGACACGTGACGGGACAGGGGCAGTGGCCGGGGCAATGGCACTAGGGGCGGTGACCATGGGATCGCCAAAGTCCGTCAAAGTGTCTCTAAGTCGGGCGAGACCACAACTGGTGGGTAACTTCTTACTAGCTCTTTCGGCCGCACTTCAGGCTCCTCTCTTGGCTATTTGAGCCTTGAACTCCTCAAACTCCGCTTCCAATCCCGCTCTTCTTAGGGAAGTAAGCAGAGCTTCCGAACCTCTGCGCCAGTCTGACCCGGAAGTGATGTCATCGCTGGTCGCCGCGGAATCTCCATCTGCTCCGTGGTCTCGCACCGGAAGTGCGTCGAGGACCAGAATGGGCGGTGGTGGACCATCAGGGTCGCGGACGGGCAGGTAGGCCTCAAGCCCTTCTCTCTCCATAGGTTCCTCCTTCACCTGGCGGGAATATTACATAGTAGATGAGGTTGAAAAAAGACGTAGGTCCATCAAGTTCAACCTATGCTAAATTTAGACAACAGATACTTTATCCTATATCTATACTTACTTATTGATCCAGAGGAAGGCAAACAAAAAACCCCATTAAGAGGAAAAATTAATTCCTTCCTGACTCCAATCCAATCAGATTAATCCCTGGATCAACAGCCTTCCCATGTATACTTATTTGGTATATCCCTGTATACCTTTCCCATCTAAAAAGATGTCCAACCTTTTTTTGAACAAATCTATTGTATCTGCCATCACAGTCTCCATGGGCAATGAATTCCACATTTTAACTGCCCTTACTGTAAGAACCCTTTCCTTTGTTGCTGGTGAAATTTCCTTTCCTCCAACCTTAAGGGATGGCCCGAGTCCTTAGTACTGCCCGTGGGATGAATAGTTCTTTTGAAAGGTTCTTGTATTATCCCCGAATATATTTGTATATAGTTATCATATCCCCTCTTAGACACCTCTTTTCTAATGTAAAAAAGTCTAATTTAGCTAGCCTCTCCTCAGAAGATAGAATGTCCATCCCCTTTATTAATTTGATGGCTGTTCTCTGCACTCTCTCTAGTTCAATAATGTCTTTTCTTAGGATTAGTGCCCAAAATTGTAATCCATATTCAAGGTGTGGTCTTACTAATGCTTTGTAAAGGGGCATAATTATGTTTACTTCCCTTCCATCCATTGCTCGTTTGATGCCTCATCATGTCTCTAACTCTATTCATATTTCACCATCTCTCCTTACTTCACCACTTCTCAGTTCACATGAACTCCTCTCTTACCTGCGCCCTCTGTCACCACACAGTTATGCCGCCTGCACTAAAACACACCCCTACAAATCATCCTCACACATCCTCTTTCTATCCATGCTTCTCCTCCTTGCTTCTGGGGATATCTCTCCCAATCCTGGTCCCTGTCTTATTTCTACTTGCTCTCGTCCTCGCCTTCCACATGCAACTTCTACTCCTTCTGGTGTTAACCCCTCCAACCTCATACCCATCCCCTGCCACCCTCCCTCCTCTCTCCCGTTCTCCTGTGCCCTTTGGAATGCTCGCTCCCTCTCCAATAAGTTCCTCTCTGTGCATGACTTCTTTCTCTCTCACGCCCTGCTTCTCTTTGCTATAACTGAGACCTGGCTCACTCAGTCTGACTCTGCTCTGGAAGCTGCCCTCTCCTATGGTGGCCTTTCCTTCTCCCACACTCCACGCCCTGGTGGCAGGGGTGGAGGCGTGGGGCTCCTGCTCTCCTCTCTCTGCCGTTACAGAACAGTTTCTATTCCCCCTTCTCTTGCTTTTCCCTCCTTCGAGGCTCACAGAGTCCAGATCTTCTCTCCTCTCCCGGTCCATGTGGCGGTCATCTATCGCCCACCTTCCTCTACTCATCCCCCTTCTGCCTTTCTCTCTCACTTTGAATCCTGGCTCTCTTTCTTTCTCTCCTCAGACTCCCCTGTTCTTCTCCTTGGGGACTTCAACTGCCACATTGATGACCCCTCTCTCCCTTGGGCTTCCCGCTTTCTTTCTCTAACCTCTTCTTTTGGCCTTCAACAGTGGACTGCAGCCAGCACCCACAAGGATGGCCACTACTTAGACCTGGTTTTCACTAAAAACTTCTCTCTCTCTGATTTCTCCATTTCCCCTTTTCCTCTCTCTGACCATCACCTCATCTCATTTTCTCTCTCTCGCTTCTCTCCATCTCCATCTCCATCTCGCCCTCGTTTTTGCAGAAACCTGCGCTCTATTAACCTCCCAGCTCTTGATTCCACTTTACGCTCCTCCCTCTCCTCTCTCAGTTCTGCTTCAGACCCTGACAACCTGGTCAGGAACTACAACTCTGCCTTATCTTCCTCTCTTGATCTTCATGCCCCACTTTCTCTCTGCCGTCCTCGCCCTTCTAACCCCAGACCCTGGCTAAACTCCCACACACGAATGCTGCGTTCCTCCACTCGTTCCTCTGAACGCCTCTGGAGGAAATCTCATACGCTCGCAGACTTCATTCACTACAAATTTATGCTATCCTGTTTCAACTCTGCCCTCTTTCAGGCTAAACAAACCTACTTTTCATCACTAATAAACACACACAAGTCTAACCCACGCCGTCTCTTTTCTGTCTTTGACTCTCTACTCAGACCACCCTCAGCTGCCTCCTCTTCTTCCTCCATCTCACCTCAGGACTTTGCTGACTTTTTTAAGAAAAAGGTGGAGTCCATACGGCAGAACATCCCATCTGTTGCCTCCTCCCATCCCACAATGCTTCCCAACTCTCCTCCTGTCTATCTTGACTCTTTTTCTGCTATCTCGGAGGAGGATGTATCACTGCTGATCTCCTCTTCTCCCTCTACCACTTGCCCTCTTGATCCCATTCCCTCCCATCTCCTAAAACCTCTTGCTCCTTCTATAATCCCTATGCTCACACAGATCTTTAACTCTTCCCTCTACTCTTGTACCTTTCCTTCACCCTTCAAGCATGCAACCGTTATACCATTACTCAAAAACAGCAAGCTTGACCCTACCTGTCCTTCTAACTATCGACCTGTCTCCCTCCTGCCTTTTGCCTCCAAACTCCTTGAACGTCTTGTATTCTCTCGATTGCTACACTTTCTCAACACCTATTCTGTACTAGACCCTCTACAATCTGGCTTCCGCACTGCTCACTCTACTGAAACAGCCCTCACTAAAATAACTGACGACCTCCACGCTGCCAAAGACAGAGGTCATTACACTCTGCTCATATTACTAGACCTCTCTGCAGCATTTGACACCGTGGACCACCCTATTCTCCTTCACATTCTCCATACTCTTGGTATTCGGAACAAAGCTTTATCCTGGATCTCCTCTTACCTCTCCCATCGTACCTTCAGTGTCTCTTTTGCTAACACCTCCTCCTCCTCTATTGATCTCTCTGTGGGGGTACCCCAGGGCTCTGTCCTGGGACCCCTTCTCTTTTCTCTCTACACACTCTCTCTAGGTGACCTAATCACATCTTTTGGGTTTAAATATCACCTCTATGCTGACGACACACAAATTTACCTTTCAACCCCTGACCTTACACCTGCTATACAGACCAAAGTTTCTGAATGCCTCTCTGGAATATCATCCTGGATGGCCATCCGCAGACTGAAACTTAACATGGCAAAAACAGAGCTCCTTATACTACCTCCCAAACCTGGCCCTACTACATCCTTCCACATTGCTATTGGAAATACGATCATTCACCCAGTAGCCCAAGCACGCTGCCTAGGGGTCATACTTGATTCCTCTCTCTCATTCTCCTCTCATATTCAAAACGTTTCTAAAACTTGTCGCTTTTTCCTCCGCAATATCACAAAGATACGCCCTTTCCTCTGTTACTCAACTGCCAAAACTCTGACTCAGGCCCTCATTCTCTCACGTCTCGATTACTGCAACCTCCTGCTGTCCGGCCTTCCTACCTCTCACCTGTCTCCCCTACAATCTATCCTAAACACTGCTGCCAGAATCACTCTACTCTTTCCTAAATCTGTCTCAGCGTCTCCCCTGCTGAAATCCCTCTCCTGGCTTCCGATTAAATCGCGTATCTCACACTCAATTCTACTGCTCACTTTTAAAGCTTTACATTCTTCTGCCCCTCATTACATCTCAGCCCTAATTTCTCGCTATGCACCATCACGACTCTTGCGTTCTTCTCAAGGATGTCTTCTTTCTACCCCCTTTGTATCTAAAGCTCTCTCCCGCCTTAAACCTTTCTCACTTTCTGCCCCACACCTCTGGAATGCCCTTCCCCTCAATACCCGACTAGCCCCCTCGCTATCCACCTTTAAGACCCACCTTAAGACACATCTGCTTAAAGAAGCATATGAGTAGCACTGGATAATCATGGACACATGACACAAAGCTTGGCCCCCTGCAGACGCACTTACTAGTATTCCCTCCTACTGTGTCTGTACGTTCTCCCTACCTACCAATTAGATTGTAAGCTCCTCGGAGCAGGGACTCCTTCCTTAATGTTACTTTTACAGTATGTCTGAAGCACTTATTCCCATGATCTGTTATTTATATTTGTTATTTATATGACATGTATTACTACTGTGAAGCGCTATGTACATTTTATGGCGCTATACAAATAAAGACATACATACATACATGCAAGATAAGATCTTGTTTGCCTTTGCAGCTACTGCATGACATTGGGCACTATTGCTAAGCCTGCTGTCTTCAAGCACTCCTAAATCCTTCTCCATCAAGGATTCCCCCAATATATCTCCATTTAATTTGTAAGTCGCCTTTTTATTCTTGCATCCCAAATGCATAACCTTACATTTATCTGTATTAAACCTCATCTGCCATTTACCTGTCCACGTTTCCAGTCTCTCCAAGTCCTTCTGAAGAGAAATTACATCCTGCTCTGATTCTATTACCTTACACAATTTAGTATCATCAGCAAAGATGGAGACTTTGCTCTCGATCCCAACCTCAAGGTCATTAATAAACAAGTTAAAAAGCAGGGGTCCCGGTACCGATACCTGAGGTACTCCACTCACGACTTTAGTCCAACCTGAAAAATTTCCATTTATGACAACCCTCAATCCAGGTGCATATATTATTACTGAGTCCAATTTTCTTTATTTTGTACACCAACCTCTTGTGTGAAACCGTATCAAAAGTCTTTGCAAAATCTAAGTAGACCACATCAACTGCATTACCCTGGTCTAAATTCCTACTTACCTCCTCAAAGAAACAAATAAGGTTAGTTTGGCAAGATCTATCCTTCATAAATCCATGCTGACTATTACTAATAATTTTGTTTTCCATTAGGTATTCCTGAATATTATCCCGTATTAAACCTTCAAGTAGTTTCCCTACTATTGAAGTCAGGCTTACAGGTCTGTAATTCCCCGGGTGTGATCTAGCTCCCTTTTTAAATATAGGCATCACATCTGCTTTACGCCAATCTTGTGGTACTGAGCCTGTGTAAATGGAGTCCTTGAATATTAAATATAATGGTTTTGCTATTACTGAGCTTAACTCCTTGAGAACTCTTGGATGTATGCCATTGGGGCCAGGTGCCTTATATACTTTAATTTTTTCAAGTCGCTTATGAACTTCTTCCTCAGTTAACCAAT
This sequence comes from Ascaphus truei, assembly GCF_040206685.1. Taxonomy (NCBI): domain Eukaryota; kingdom Metazoa; phylum Chordata; class Amphibia; order Anura; family Ascaphidae; genus Ascaphus; species Ascaphus truei. The sequence goes on from NC_134484.1 coordinate 7,290,128, forward strand.
TGGTCATTAATATGGAGGTTGTGGCTTCCTCCTGTGGCACTACTATTGAACTTGATTCTTCCCTGGTAAACACAGAGGCAAAGAATTTGTTTAATACCTCTGCTTTTTCCTTATCTCCAATAATCTGCCTACCCATCTCACACTGAAAGGGTCCTATATTTTCTTTTCTCATTTTTTTGTTATTAGGGTACTTAAAGAACTTTTTAGGGTTGACCTTACTTTCTATTGCAATCCATTTTTCATTATCCATTTTTGCTAATTTAATTGCCCTTTTGCAATTTTTGTTACATTCCTTATAATTCTGATACGATGTCTCTGTCCCTTCTGACTTAAAGAATCTAAACGCCTTCCTCTTCTTGTCCATTTTCTCCCCTACCTGTTTATTTAGCCACATTGGTTTTGACTTATTTCTTTTATACTTATTACCCAAGGGTATACACTGATAAGTGTGCTTTTCTAACAATGTTTTAAAGACTGCCCATTTATCTTCTACATTTGTCCCTGCAAAAACATCATCCTATTGTATTACTACTAGATTAGACCTCAGTTTATTAAAATCTGCCTTTCTAAAGTTTAAACCCAAGTAATTGTTGAACCCAAGTAATCTGTTTTTTGGTAATTTATTTCAAATGAGACCATGTTATGATCACTGTTACCCAGTTGAAGAGGAAGGATCTGCAGAGACCCTAGACTGGCGCAGGACTGCTCCTTACCCAAGGTAAGTGTGAGGGAGAAGGGTGTCTCTTACCTTCTCCAGAGTGGCCCTCCTCCAGCAGCGTCGCGTTGTTATTGTGACACGACATCAAATGACGCTGCAACGTCACATGGCGACGTGTTGGAATGACGATGTGACATCACATAACGATGCGACGATGCTGCAAGAGGAGGGCCCCTCTTCAAGGAATCGTTCGGGCTGGCTGATACTGAATGTACTGACGAAGTTGAGACATTAGGGGGTCTGGCATAACAACATAACAGCATTTAGGATGAAGCCATTTTGTGTGAATATTTCAATCCGCCATCTTGTCTTGTCTCTGTGAGTCTTAATTTCTGTGTTTCATTTCTGTATAAACAAATGTGTGAAGCAGAGAATGGAATGTTTTCGCTCTTAGCTGAATTTATTGACCCTTCCTCATCCAATCAGCTTCAAATTAAAAGGGTAAACAGGCTAAAAGTTATGAGAACCCGTGAGATAAGCTAAGATAAACTGTTTCTCACACAGTATGCCAAGTGGCAGAACTGACATCACATTTAACCCCATAATGATTTTTAGCTTACATACAGTTATTCAGTATTATTATGTATTACAAAATGACATCAGCTTTAGTATTGTTATGTATTACAAAATGAGGTAATGTTTAGTGACGTGCAAGCCCCCCCATAAAGGGGTGGAGCTTTAGGTTTTAGGGTATAAATATATGGCATATCGTGTTATTGTTAGAGAGCTTTTGTTTTGAAGCTGTCTCCGTTGTGCACTTAACTTGAATAAATTCACGTGTTATTCTGTTTCAAAATAACCTCAGACTGTGTTTTTTATTTATTTGCGCTTTTCTCAGATGGCGCAATCCTCATAGGGACTCAATATCATCGGAATCGAGCACCCGGATGAATCACTCCTCCATCACTCAAACCTGAGCACTCACATATTGAATCAAGGTAAGGCTACCTGCATTTTTTAGACAAACAGCCTGTTTAAATTGTTTTTGAGTGGTGAGTGGAGCTGATTTTTGAACGGTGTCTTATCTGATGTGACGAGTAAGAATCCCTAGCAGTTCCACGTGAATTTATTATTCTCTGTTCCTGTATTCATTTTAAAGTGTAAGAGTTGTTAAGAGTCGTTAGGGGCTAAGGCAAGAGTCCCGTTAAAAGTTTTGGTGTTTTGGTGATGAAAGTGAATGTTTGTAAGCGTAAAGGGATTGTTTTCAGACCGTCCTGGGTTGTGATAAATATTTTTGTTGTCTGAGTAGGACGGGTCCCTGATTGTACATTTGCTCTGTTTTAGCATTTACATACCAGGTGAGTTCATGGATATCTGGTTAGAATGTCTTATCTGTATCCATGTTATAAAAGTATAAGGTTTATCAGTACTGGGTTGGACTCGCTGAAGTGATTCAAGTTTTTCTTTGGTATAGTTATGGTGAGAAAATATGATTGGGAACAGTCTCGTGACAGGTCCTTATTTGCATATTTTCACTATTCAGAACAATAACATGCCAAAAGAGTTGTACGTAATCAGCTTGCGCTGATTATTGTAACGCTAAATTGTTCAGGTCAATTAACAGTTGATTGCTGTAGCCGATGTATTGTACATTGTCAATTAACAATTGATTATTGTAGCCGAAGAAGTATTGTACAGGTCAATTAAATTTGATTTCTGTAACAGGGGAATAATGGGAAACCAAAAATTCTCAAATGTTTGTGTGTCTGCAGACGAAAATAATAAAGAATGAATACAGAGAACGAAAAGAGACAATATAAATATATTTTGTTGGCCAGTGAATGGCACTGTTTTGTTTGTACTATTATCAACTAATTGCGCAGATGTTTAAATGAAAGAGGGGTCTTTTTCTGTGGGATTGATAAGCTCAGGGAGCGCTGTCTTGTGTGTTTTTAAATCTCACAGGGAAACATACCTTACGTTAATATGGGTCAAAAGAATTCTGTTGAGGGACAGAAGGGTCCCGCTGCATTTATTTTACCATTGCCAGGACAGAAGTTAATATAATAACAAGATAAAAAGAAAGTGAATAGGAAAGAAATAGCAAGTGAATTTGCCGATAGATTATCAAGGCATACGATGGTGTTGAGGAAGTAGATATTGAGGGTTATTTTTATGAAAGGTTTATATGCAGAAATTGGGATACAATTAGAGACTGTGTATATTGTTTGGAAGGGACAGAAAGTGTTTGGAAGAGACAGAAAGTGTTATAAGTGTAAAAAGGTAGGACATGTTGCCAGTAATTGCAGAGCAGCCCTAAGAGAGAGAGTAGAAGAGAAGGAATGGAATTTAAAAGATTTGTTCGTACTGGCCACACTAATAGGTCTTTTGAACCAGAAAATATTCTTTTTCCTTCTGTTCTAATGGCAACTAGAAAGAGAATCAGAATAACAGCAGCACAGACCGCGCCCAAACCACCCCTTTTTTCTCCAAAGGGATGTGCAAAAGATACGAAAAATTAACTCAAAAGTTCCAGAGCATAAAAAAAAAAATTAGTTTTAAAAGCAGGTTATTTATGAGAAGTTGATTCGTTGTGTAGGAGAGAAGTTTGTGTATATGTTCTTTGTGTGTCTGTATTGTGGTTTCTGTATTGTGTGAGACCAGTAAAAACACGTCAATTGCATTTCTATAGGATTAGGATATGTTGCAAAGAGATTTTTAAGCTCGCATGTATTGTTTAAATTATATATGGTGTGTTCATAAGTTGATCGTACCTCAGTTTAGTTAATTGTCCCATTTTTATTTTTGAGAGGCCATATTTTTATTTTTGAGAGGCCATATTTTTATTTTTGAGAGGCCATATTTTTATTTTTGAGAGGCCATATTTTTATTTTGAGCTGAAGTTTCAATTCAGTAATTAATATTTAGAAGACTGAGAAGCTGTTTTGTTATCTGCTTGGTACTCTCAAGGTCATTTTTGGCAAAACGCCCGGGCTGGCAAATTGCCCAAGATAAACAAGCTCTGAAATTTTTCTCTGAGTGTCTTTAAAAAAAATAACGCTGTCAGTGTGTACGGCACTGTGCAAAGAGCTTATATTACAAGAAATTTAGTGTGAAGTCCTATACAAAAGCATTTGACTATTATCTGAATATGTGATATATTTTATAACTTTTAACCATTTATTTTTTCCATAGGTGTTCTATTTTATTATAAGAAGTAGTTATTGTTAAAATATTTGTAGAATGTTTTGCCAAAGTGGTGCATTTGGAGTCACTTCTCATTTTTGGATATGTTCTAGGTATAGAGTTAAAGGACAGGTGATACATAGTTACAAATACAGTTACAGAAGTGAGCAGGGTATATATTATATGCAAGGCATTTCACATTTTTAGCAGAATAGTTACAATGGAGTGTTTGGGGTGGAGGCCAGACTGGAATTGGCTAGGGGCATTTGTCTTAGTATAGTAATTGTTTAATTGGGAGTGAACACATTTTTGTCCATGACTTTGGAGAGTATTGTATTGTAGTGTATGACTTTATTTATATATAGCGTCAAAAAAATGTACTCAGCACTTCACAAAGAATAGAGTAGAGGGAATTATAATAGAATAGTAAGTGCAGCAAAATCAGACAATAGGAAAGGAAATCCCTGCTCTTAAGAGCTTACAATCTAAGGTTTGAGGGGAATTTACAGAGATAGCAGGTGAGGGAATAAGTGCTGTAGATAGCAGTGCTTGTCCACAATGGGTGGTAGGAGTGACTGTGTGTGGAATAATAGCCATGAGTGCAGGCTATTGGGATGTTTAATTTGTGGGGCAAGTTTTAAGGTTAGTTAGTATTTTATGAAAAGGTTGATACCATTTGCATCGGAGGAGATGACAATGAGGCATGAATGAGAGCAGGTGTGTATTGGGAGAAGATATATTGGTCTGTAGTTTGAGACAGTGTTTTTGTCCCCACTTTTGAAGATTGGGACAGCTCTGGTAGTTTTCCAGGTCTTAGAGATATGGCCTGCAGACAAGATAGAGTTGATCATGGAAGCAATTGCTGAGGCCCAAAGTCTTAGGAATTTAGATTGTAGTACAGTCAAGTCAACACTAGCTGCTTAGTTTTAAATATGAGGAGCATTAATAGGAGATACCTCTGTCTATATGCGGATGTTAAGACAGTAGTAAACACATTGATACAAGAATTTATTCCTAGGTATAAATTATCTCCCTATGAGACACTAATGGGATGACTTATGACTATCAGTAGGTCAAAAGAACAAATTAAGGACAATCTATTGGTAATAAAACAATGAATAAGTATTGTATGCCACTAATATATTTTTTGAGTCTCTCTAGGCATAAGGTATGATAAAAGTGCACCTACACGAGACGGAGTTAAAGGTCAAGTAGTTCCTAAACAAGCATGGTCTTCATCCCAGATGAAAGGGCCCATACTAACCACCAATACCGCAATTAAAGTGTTAAAGATTCCTGGATCCACGTGACTCACATAAAACTCATTCCAGCTCCACCAAAGACCAAAGTCATCTAAAGCACAGCCGCATCAAGTTAACGTTTTGACAAGACATAAACTTTGACCGTTAACCAACGAGGAAAATAAGATACCAGGCAGAGGCCTGATCTTTTCAGGAACATTTCATTTTTTCAAAGACTCAGAACATTTCATTTTTCAAAGACTCAGAACATTTCATTTTTTCAAAGACTCAATATTTTTATTCTTTTATAGTGTGTATAAGTTAGAATTTTAAGATGTATGCACCATTGGGTCTGCGAAGGTATAACCCACAGAGCGATGACAGGATTGTCATGATGATGCTCTGCGGAGCTTTGTCAACAATACTCATCTGCCTGTGTTCCTTATACATCGCAGATATCTATCACCATGGTTAAGGTAACACTACACTAATTCACCATCTCACCCACAAACATCACAAATTCTCAGTAATAGAATGTTGTGCTAATTCTCAAAATATATGATGGTAGAGATGGATGCCATTTTCTTTAGCTAGCAACAGAAAGGTCTAGCATTTTTGTATCCATTTTTACACACTAGCAACACCAATCATTTATGGGTCAAGTGCCTCCAACAACCAGAAACAAGAGAAAAACACCAAATATTGCAGGACTGAAAAGTAGTTTATGGAAAGAACAATTTTGGGTTAGTTTAGTTCTAAATGTAGGAGGTGGGTTACTATATGACAGGCTTAATACATTAACAGATGTGTTAGATGTCCTCAATCACACCACTACAGCTATTGCATCACTAAACCAAGAACAGGTTCAGATCAGGCTTATGGCCTTAAAAAACAGAATGGCTTTAGATTACATTTTAGCATCAAAAGGAGGTGTATATGCCCTAATTAAAGAACAATGTTGTGTTTTCATCCAAGATCAGAGTGGCAAGGTACAGCATGAGTTAGACAAGATAGAAGAAATTCAAGAAAGACTTAGGAAGGAAGGTGACACAGACTGGGACCCTTTGGGGCTGACTGGATTGGTAGGATCACTAGGAGCAAAATTTTTGAATGCGGTAATGTGTGTGATTGTGATACTTGTTGTCATCTATGTTTGTGTTACGTTTGTCAAAGGCATGATCCACAAATGTGCCACCCCTTCTGCAGACATAATGCCATTGTTTGCAGAACCAATCTACAGCAGTCCCTTGAGGACAGAAGATGCCAAGTACAATGTTCTAACTCTGGAAAAGAATTTGGCTATAACGTCATACGAGACTATGACTACATTTGGCAGGCACACTCGTGCACTGTCCTACACCCTCAAGCAGCATTATGAGATGATGGAGCACCCTTGTGCCTCCCAACGTGTTTCTGGACTAAAATCATACCAATAATTCTCAAAAAACAATGTTTTAAAGAATCAGAGGAGGGACTGACGAAGTTGAGACATTAGGGGGTCTGGCATAACAACATAACAGCATTTAGGATGAAGCCATTTTGTGTGAATATTTCAATCCGCCATCTTGTCTTGTCTCTGTGAGTCTTAATTTCTGTGTTTCATTTCTGTATAAACAAATGTGTGAAGCAGAGAATGGAATGTTTTCGCTCTTAGCTGAATTTATTGACCCTTCCTCATCCAATCAGCTTCAAATTAAAAGGGTAAACAGGCTAAAAGTTATGAGAACCCGTGAGATAAGCTAAGATAAACTGTTTCTCACACAGTATGCCAAGTGGCAGAACTGACATCACATTTAACCCCATAATGATTTTTAGCTTACATACAGTTATTCAGTATTATTATGTATTACAAAATGACATCAGCTTTAGTATTGTTATGTATTACAAAATGAGGTAATGTTTAGTGACGTGCAAGCTCCCCATAAAGGGGTGGGGCTTTAGGTTTTAGGGTATAAATATATGGCATATCGTGTTATTGTTAGAGAGCTTTTGTTTTGAAGCTGTCTTCGTTGTGCACTTGACTTGAATAAATTCACGTGTTATTCTGTTTCAAAATAACCTCAGACTGTTTTTTTTATTTACGCTTTTCTCAGTACAATCCCCCCGTATGCTTGCATGTGTTGTAATCAGTGACATACTAGAATATTCCAGAAGACGAAAGACTGAGCTGTCGAAGAATGTTCTTCAGCTCCTTCCTATGACACACGTGTGTTATCATTGCTGATACTATTGCAATGTTGGCAACACCCCATGTGATTAACTTTTTATAGCTTCTTAGATCTGTACTTTGTTAATACTTGACAATTATCCCCACTAGTCCGCTTACTACGTTAACATAACAGGGGCCCTCAATCCAGAAATAGTATACCCAATTCCCTCGTAGTCTCTGGAATCAAACCTAGCGCGACTCGCAACTCTTGCGTCGCCCACACTCCCCCAACCACCACGGGTTCAGCGGCTGGAGAATGAGCTTTTATTGTTAGTAAAGTTATATATATTTGGCTATACAGATGTGGCGCGATTCAAGTTACCTCTGTGCGTCACTTCAAGCAGGTGGACTGCGGCCCAAGTGCGGCCTTGATCACGGCTAAGCGCTGGGGGAATTTCCCAGAAGGATTAACACAGCGGGGGGTGTCCCGGCTTGTGAATGGGACTCCTGCTGCGTTAATCCTACAGGGCCGCACCAGTCTGGAAGAGCTGTGCAGAGAAGCAGCCTCTCTGTCTCTCTGCCTCTGTCTGTCTCTCTGTCTCTGTCTGTCTCTCTGCCTCTGTCTGTCTCTCTGCCTCTGTCTGTCTCTCTGTCTGTCTCTCTGCCTCTGTCTGTCTCTCTGTCTCTGTCTGTCTCTGTCTCCATCTCTCTCTGTCTCCCTCTCTCTCTGTCTCCCCTCCCTCTCTCTGTCTCCCCTCTCTCTCTCTCTGTCTCCCCTCTCTCTCTCTGTCTCCCTCTCTCTCTGTCTCCCTCTCTCTCTGTCTCCCTCTCTCTCCGTCTCCCTCTGTCTCCCTTTCTCTCTGTCTCCCTCTCTCTCTCTCTCTGCCTCCCTCTGTCTCTCTCTGACTCTCTCTGTCTCCCTCTCTCTCTGTCTCCCTCTCTCTGTCTCCCTCTCTCTCTGTCTCCCTCTCTCTCTCTCTGTCTCCCTCTCTCTTTCTCCCACCCTCTGTCTCTGTCTCTGTCTCCCTCTGTCTCCCTCTCTCTCTGTCTCCCTCTCTCTGTCCCCCTCTCTCTCTGTCTCCCTTTCTCTCTGTCTCCCTCTCGCTCTGTCTCCCTCTCGCTCTGTCTCCCTCTCGCTCTCTCTGTCTCCCTCTCGCTCTGTCTCCCTCTCTCTGTCTCCCTCTCTCTCTGTCTCCCTCTCTCTCTCTGTCTCTCTCTCTCTCTGTCTCCCTCTCTCTCTCTGTCTCTCTCTCTGTGTGTCTCTCTCTCTGTCTCCCTCTCTCTGTCTCTCGCTCTGTCTCCCTCTCTCTCTCTGTCTCCCTCTCTCTCTCTCTGTCCCCCTCTCTCTCTCTCCCTCTCTCGCTGTCTCACTCTCTCTCTGTCTGTCTCCCTCTCTCGCTGTCTCCCTCTCTCTCTGTCTGTCTCACTCTCTGTCTGTCTCCCTCTCTGTCTCCCTCTCTCTCTATGTCTCCCTCTCTCTCTGTCTCCCTCTCTCTCTTTCTCTCGGTCTCCCTCTCTCTCTGTCTCTCTCCCTCTCTCTGTCTCCCTCTCTCTCTGTATCTCTCTCTCTGTCTCTCTTTCTCTCTCTGTCTCTCTCTGTCTCCCTCTGTCTCTCTCTGTCTCCCTCTGTCTCCCTCTCTCTCTGTCTCTCTTTGTCTCTCTCTGTCTCTCTCTCCCTCTCTCTGTCTCTTTCTCCCTCTCTCTGTCTCTCTCTCCCTCTCTCTCTGTCTCCCTCTCTCTCTCTCTATCTCTCTCTGTCTGTCTCTCTCAGTCTCTATCTCTCTCTCTGTCTCTCTCTCCCTCTCTCTCTCTGTCTCTCTCTGTCTCTCTCTCCCTCTCTCTGTCTCCCTCTCAAATCAAATCAAATCAGCTTTATTGGTATGACGAAAGAACATTTTAGTATTGCCAAAGCGTGAATAGTAAGGGGTGGGGGAAAATAATTACATGAATACTAGGGGGTAGGGTATAATGATTGCAGGGTATATGGGTAACAGTTTCGCACAGGGGTGTGGGGGTTAGTGGACGTCTCTCAGCTTGTGGCAGGTGCTGATACTGTATAGTGTGCAGCCAGTTCTGCTGTGGTTTCATCTTCTCCCAGGAGGATCGCTATTTTTTGGTTCTCCTCTATATTATTAAAGTTCTGGATAACAGCAGTTAGTTTCTCTAGGTGGGCACTCCTCACTTCAGAGTATTGTGTGCAACGCAACAGGAAGTGTGTTTCATCTTCTACCTCTCCCAGCTCACATCTTTGGCACAGTCTCATCTCCCGGGGCTTCCAGTTCTGTCTGTGCCTGCCTGTTTCTATTTCTAGGCTGTGGGCACTTATTCTGTACTGGCCCAGGGTCTGTCTCTGTTTTGGGTCTTTCACCTTCAGAAGGTAAGGTGTCAGAGTGTATTCTCTCTGTAGGCTGTTGTAGGTTTCCAGCTTCTTTGAGCGCTGGATATGATTTTCCCACCTTGTCACATACTGCTTCTTCATTTCGTTGGAGATTGAGTTGATTTCTTTTTTCGGCAGTTTGTTAATCTGTGTGGGGTTTTGTCCTTGGAGTGAGAGGACAAGTTGTTTGATGGCACAGGGTTTAGTGAGGAGGTCCTGGCTTTGCATTGCTCTGTGGCAGTAAGACTGTGGTTGGTTCTTGTTTAGGTGAGCCCAGAATGTCAGTGCTCTCTTCTGTACAGTGAGCAGTAGCGGAAAGCGGCCCAGCTCAGCCCGGCATGCATTGTTTGATGTACTCCTGTGTACTTGGAGAAGGTGTTTGCAGAATTCCAGATGCATTATTTCTGTTGGCTGGTATCCCATTTTGTGGAGTCTGGGTATGTTACAGGGCCCCACACCACGCTGCCATACAGAAGGATGGGTGGGATGATGCTGTTTAATATTTTCATCCAGATTCTTATTGGTGGTTTGAGGTGGTACATCTGTTTCTTTATTGCATAAAATGCTCTGTGGGCCTTCTCCTTCAGTGTATTTATGGCCAGGTTGAATTTACCTGATGAGCTGATTGTTAGACCAAGGTATGTGTAGCTAGTTGTCTGTTTCAGTGCATTGTCGTCCAGTGTGAATTGAGATATGGTTGGATGTTTTTTTGATTTTTTCTGGAATTCCATTATTCTGTTTTTTTCTAGGTTCAAAGAGTGCCCAGGTCTGGCTGAATTTTTCTAGTATTGCCAGTTTCTGTTGGAGGCCTTGTTCTGTTGGAGAAAGCAGGAGCAGGTCGTCTGCGTATAGTAGAGACTTAATCTCAGTTCCAGGCCAAGTTGAGCCCAGGTGCTGAGGAGGATTCTAGGGCTGCTGCGAGCTCATTGATGTAGATGTTAAAAAGTGTGTGACTCAGGCTGCAGCCCTGTCTAACTCCACGGCCTTGATGGAAGAAGTCTGTCCTTTTGTTATTAACTTTCACGCAGCATTTGTTTTCAGAGTACATACTTTTGATCGTGTCGTATGTTCTCCCCCCTATTCCGCTCTCTAATATTTTCAGCAATAGGCCTGGATGCCAGATGGAGTCGAAGGCTTTTTTGAAGTCCACAAAGCAAGCAAAGATTTTGCCGTTGTTGGTGTTGTGGATGTGCTTATTAATCAGGCTGTGTAAGGTATAGATGTGATCCGTGGTGCGGTGGTTTGCAGGAAGCCTGTCTGGCTCTTACTCAGTACACTCTGCTCTGTCAGGAAGGTGAGGATTCTGCTGTTCAAGATGCTGTTGAACAGTTTCCCCAGGGTGCTGCTGACACAGATTCCTCTGTAATTGGATGGGTCCATCCTGTCTCCCTCTCTGTCTACCTCCCTCTCTCTCTGTCTGTCTCTCTCTCTCCCTCTCTCTGTCTCCCTCTCCCTGCACAGCTCTTCCAGGTGATCACGCTGTTTTTATTTACTATAGCGTGGCCATTGATTGCTTTTGAATGGGCAAGAACGCTATTAGCCAAATATAGGTAATAGAAATATGGGTAATAGGGCTTTTGCCGATTGTGTGTGGTCGGGACTTGTTGGAGGTAGAGAGGCTGTGTGATGGGGTAGTATGGTGCCCATTGATAGCCACATTGGCAATCTGTGTCCCCATTGAGGCCATAGATAACCATGGTGACAAGCAATGGATTTAATGGCTATTGTTTGATTTTATTGTAATTCTAAATGCAATACTAATTTTGTATTTTTTGCTCTTCCTTTTTCCCTTTTATTTCCATTTTATTTCCTTCATATATATGGTTTTTCTGAGTGTCAAACCCCGAATATTAGCTCAGATATAAATACCCCCAGAATATAGCTATCAGTCATTTAGAAGTATTGTAACCAGTTCATATATAAATATCAGTTAGCTTTTTTAATGTTTTAGTTAGTATTAGATAGAGTTTTTTTTTATGTATTCTCAAGTATTCTTATGTATTTTTATGGTATATTGTTTTAATATTATGTTATTAAAGATATTATGTTATGTATTGTAGTAGCTGAGAAGGACGAAGTAGTAGTCCCGCCCATTGGCCAATCACAAGTGTTTAATCCAACCAATAGGAAGCTACAGGGTATGAACTATTTCCTTATCCAATCACAACCCTATAGGGGTATATATATATTATCAAGTATGATGCAACAGATTGAACTCCTGACAAAGCTTGTCTGCAGCAGTCTGAGAAGTGTATCCAGGACACCCCCTAACCCGGTGACTCCATTCTCGCGATCGATCGCAACCGGAAGTGACGCAACGCAATCTCGGGAGCAGGGCTGGTGACATACACAAGCTGCGCATCATTATTGTTATGTGTCTATGCACATAGTGCCAAATGTACGTGCAATACTTATTGCCTTGGATAATTATAGTATATTTGAACATGCAATGTTGCACTAAGTGTGTCATCTCTTTCATTGAGGGATTATTCTGCGGAATCCTGATACTTCACACTGACCTAGTCTTCAATACCATACCCACTGCTGATTTTTCACTGAGAAATTGTGAGTCCCCAATCGTGATTCATTGAATTGTTTATTTTGTAGAACATACTACACTATATATATATTTTTTCCCCCACATATGGTGGCATTTGCGCTCCCCGCAACCTTGTCACTCCCTGATCTCCCCCATGTCACTACCTGATTCCCCCCCCCTCCCTCTTGCACAGGGGATACCAGCACCTCATAACGGGGCCTGTATCTCTGGAATTAGGGGGTCCTCATTGCTGAAACGAACACGGTTCACCTCAAGAGACCCCCTGCTCATGTGCACTATGATTAAAATCAATATTTTTAATGCCCGATCGCCTGTAAGAGCCGTGCATGGATACGCAGCGTCTCCGTGCAGCTCTTACAGGATGCATTTTTTCCTATCAGCTATCGCGCTGTACAATTTATAGCACAATAGCACTGATACAAAAAACAGCTCGCACCATAGTGCATTTTTTTTTAATCGCACTTAAAGTAATGGCCTTCACTTCTTAGTGAGTCCCGCTATTGGCTTCATTTATTAAGCGTGATTAATAATGTCATACTTGCACCCAAAGGCAGTGATTTTATCACTGCTCTGTGACTCGCCCCCAAAGTAACTAAAAAGGAAGAAGGTTCTTGTGTAAAATGCAAACGGGAAACTGGATTTAAAGCGCCTTTTGGGAGTGGGGCAAAATCTAAAAAAAATCATTGAATAAGGTTGATCAGTTTATCTCAAGTGTATCTCACTTTATCTCATGTGTAAATTTGAAACATCTTATCTTGCGCTATTATTTTGGAATTTTGAATAACAAAAAGATAAAGTAAAGAAGCAATCATTCCCAAAAATTAGTAATTTCACCCACCCCCCTTCAATCGCACATAGGGACCATGAGGGGAAATCAACAGATGTTACCAGGTGTGGTGCAATACCTGATAGGCTCACAGGAGGCCTGAACCTCCGCCACTGGGAGCCTGGGGTGTATACTGAAACGTACTGCTTACAGCGCCTCCACCTGTGCAGGGATTCTAGTGTGTAGAATAACCCCTTACACAGGAACAGCATACAGTAAGTAATTACACTATGGTATGGATAAAAAATAAAGTTTACTATATGCACTAACACATAACACATCACAATACATCAACAATGGCTACACAGCAGTGTCACCCTTTTAACCTGGCCTCACTGGGCCTCAACCCCACCACCATCCACCCAAGTGTCTCAAAAGTCCCACAACCCCACCCAAGTGTGGAATAGCGCAGCCCACTAATATGAGGTTTGTAGTTGGTGCACTTGGTAAATTGATGGTACCTGCCGGGTGTGTTCACACCAGGGCGCGCAGATGCTGTACTTGGCTGATGGATCCAAAAGCGTGATCCACAAAGCTTCCGCTCTTGGGGTGGCGTCCCGCCAGACAATCCCACCAGGAACATAGTCTCTATCTTGAGTGATGGTCAATTGTCAGGGGCTCGCAGCACTGCAGTTGTGTCCCTGAACTTAACAAATAACTAAAGGGGCAGAGCACCTACCTAGGGCCTGTCTCAACCACAATCTGGGTTATGGCTCAGGGCCTACCTGGGGCCTAGGGGGGGTAACCTGGCCTAGTATAGGGGCTACTGCCCCCTACACACACCTTTCCCTAACCTGCTCCCAGCTCTGACTAATTCATGTGCTTCACTGTCTGCTTCCTGACTCTGCACACAACAATGTATCCACATGCAGCATGAGAATCTGTAATCCTTAGTAGCTGTTATGCTGCATGGGATCTGGGTGAAAGGGCAGTCCCCAGAGGCTGCTGGCAATTGTAGTCCACTCAAGACCTCTTTTGCATTAGGGCAGCATACTCTATGTGTATTGGCCGCCGCTACTCTCCACTGAGCTTGTACAACTCTGTAATGGCCGCCACACCGCCCTAGCTGTGCTTGCGTGACTTCTAGGGGTTCCTGCACTACTGAGCGCCATCTGTGACCTGCCTCCCTCTCTGTAATGGCCGCCGCATTGTGTCTGCGCATGTGCAACCCTCCGCGTCTGCGCAACCCTCTGCGCCTGCTCGGACACAACCAAGATGGCGGTGCTCTGCCTCCGTCGCCACCGGGAGCCCCCGGCAACGCGCTCACCCCCGCAGCTGCCCGACAGGGTGCAGGGTTACCCCCTACTCTGCGCAGGTGAGGGGAGGCCAGGGGGACCCTGTTACATAATAGTAATAGTGACCCTGGCAAAAAAGCTTATATTAAGGAATTGGTTAAAACCATATTTATACCCTGTTCCTTTATGTTCTGTAACTGTATTTGTAACCATGTAATATTTGTTTTAACTCTATGCCCAGGACAAACGTAAAAATGAGAGGTAACTCTCAATGTATTACTTCCTGGTAAAACAGTTTATAAATAAATAAAATAAATAAATATGCTCCTAATATAACAGAACTAAATGGGAATTAATGTCGATAATGTTCTGTGATAGAAGAGAGGCAATAAAAGAGAAAGGAGTTAACAAATATTTGTATTTTTTTCCGACAACGCAAAAAGAACAGTTAGTAAAGGTGTTTGAGGGATAAAGGTGGTTTCTATTAAACCAGATGATGGTAAAATAGAGGAGTGTATACACAAGCAGCATAAATAAGGGTGCTCAGCCAGTCATGAAGGGGTTAAGATAGGAATTTATACAAAAATGATTTGCAATATGTTATATAATGCACTTATTTCATTCACTGACAGCAAAATGTACACTGCTTTTTCTGTTTATGTTCGTGTATGATTTAATTTAGCATAATTTAATGTTTGGTTAATTAGGGAGATATACGTGATGTTGTATCTGTTTATAGGGAAATGGCATACGATGTAATATTTTTATTATGAAAAATACAGAAAAATAGTATGACAAAAAAAAAAATGAAATGGCCGGGATATCCGAACGGAGGCGAAATGTGAAGCGGCGAGGTGCCATGTGGTGAATTGTGCCGTCGGTGATGTGTGGTGGTGGTGCACTGGTTTGGTCATGGTCAAAAGTCCTAGACCGCTTGTATGGGGCTCTTCTTAATCCAACTCCTCTCCGTGATGTCTGTCCCGGGTGCTGCCCTGGGTGATGTATATACTGTATATACAGGGCTTTTTTTCTGTGATGGTACAGTGTACTGGCACCTTTCACCTTCTCTTCCTGCCCCTCATCTCCGGCATCTTCTCCTTGCGATGACGTGTCGCCAGCTGGCCTACCTTGTCGTTAAGTTTTTGCAGCATATCCCTACAGTCAAGCTTCTTCGGACGCACTGGACCCCGGGTAACTGAATTCCGACCGACAACTACCCGCGTCACAGGCCGGGTAATTGGCAGAGGCGGGAGTATGACAATCTTCGCCAAGCACATCGGTGGGTATGTCCCTGAGTGGGTAGACAAAGGGGCTTCCGCCAGGTGGGGAATTGGGGAACTGTAGGTATTGGGGAACAGAGGGCTCCAGTACCACTAAATCTCTGCGACAGTCAACTAGCAGGGTGTTCCACTTGGCGTCTTGGTCTATGAGGACATCCACCAGGCGGGCTTTGGAGAATCCCGGTAGTTGTCTTAGGGCCGTTTGTAATGTCTCTAAGGGCAAGGCCATAGGAACTTGACTCACTGCCACCACGCGGCGGGCGGGTGTTTGCATCTGCCATGCCCATTCGCGCACGCTCTGACGCGAGGAGAGAGTCATTCTGGACAGGTGGCTGTGTAACTTTAGAATTGGGGCACCCCAAGTCTGATCTCAGCAGCGCCTCCAAATGTAGCCCCGTTTCTTATTGAATACAGTGCGCTACCAATGCTGTTCAACCTGTTGCCTCGCAGGGCCTAAGCCTCCGCCACGGAGAGCCTGGGGCAACTCATAGGAATACTGATAACCTCTTACCAAGTGCAGCGCCTCTACCTGCGATGGCTCCCTGCAGAGTGGAAGTTGTTCCTCACAGGACAATAAGGTACTACTCCACACACAGCATATACAATAACCAATGACTTTACTAATGGCAACCATAATCTTGAATATCATCAAACAGGTGTCCCTCCCTATGGGAGATACTATGCTACTGCGTCTCGCAGGATGCGACCCCTTCACTGTGTACCCACACCGTGTCCAGTTTCCCACACCCCCAAAGTGAGGTATATGTGTGTGTGACTGCGCAGCCACTATGTTCTGATCTTATAGTTGGTGCACTTAATGATGTTACCTGCCGAGCGCTCCAGCACTCTGGCCTGCCAAGGAACTTCACAAAGGATCCAACGATGAAGGAACTCCAGGAATACCTTCCGGGCGATCCCACCCAGTTGGCGACTACTGTGCTGGCCGAGGTCTGAGCCCAAACCTCTGGTATGATACTGCGACAGTTTCTGGGTGTACAACTCTCCTTCTGATACTAAGGGGACTGTTTCCAATCTGATGGCCTGTCCCTACATCCGCTTCACTCACGGTGACTCAGAGCCTAACTGGGCCGGGGGTATGTGGCCTAGTGTAGGGGCAGAGCTCCTTCTCCTTCCTCCTCCTGATCGGCTCTAACCGGCGTGCTCCCCTACGCAACCTCCTAACTCTTCCTCCCAATATTCCGCCCGCCCTATACGCTCCCTGGTGTCACCTGGTCTCGCTATGGCTGCTGGGACTCATAGGAGCAGCTCCTCTTTCGCGGGCTCTCGCAACCTTACTGCGCATGCGCGACCTCTGCTCCATCACCACCTCCATGGGCTCACCGCGCATGCGCGAACACCAAACATGGCGGCGCCCTACTTGCTCAGGTCACTGCAGAGCCTCCGATGTACCGAAACACTCCCTGTACGCTGAAATAAGGGTAATCCTGGGGATGTGGCTACATATAATACTTATTACATTCACTGACAGCAAAATGTACACTGCTTTTTCTGTTTATGTTCCTGTATGATTTAATTTAGTATAATTTAACGTTTGGTTACTTAGGGAGATATACATGATGTTGTATCTGTTTATAGGGAAAGGGCATACGATGTAACATTTTTATTATGAAAAATAAAGAAAAATAGTATGACAAAAAAAAAGACAATGGCCGGGATATCCGAACGGAGGCGAAATGTGAAGCGGCGAGGTGCCATGTGGTGAATTGTGCCGGCGGTGATGCGTGGTGGTGGTGCACTGGTTTGGTCATGGCCAAATGTCCTAGACCGCATGCATGGGGCTCTTCTTCTTAATCCAACTCCTCTCCGTGATGTCTGTCCCAGGTGATGTGTATACTGTATATACAGGGCTTTTTCTCTTCCTGCCCCTCATCTCCGGCATCTTCTCCTTGCGATGACGTGTCGCCATGACAACAATGACGTCACACCAATGCGACGTAGCTGGAGATGAGAAGCAGGAGAAGGTAAGAGGCCCCGCTCCCACCCAACTCCCAGTCAGGTACCGGCAACTGTATTTCTTACCAAAAAAAGCACTATACAGTATATAAAATATTTATTTTCAATTGACGTTATATTGCACATTTGGCCGTACTTTTTGAAGTCTCTATGTATATGACAAACATAATAACATGTTTATTATCACGTTATTAAATTATATGATTTCTGTGTACTGCAGGTACAGATAAGAACCGGTCCATTTCAGGTTATTAAACATAGGGAGATGGGATGAAAGAATTTATGTTTTTATTCTTTGCTCCCAATATATCTGTTTATAATAAGGAGCGAAAAAATGGAGATGGAGTTAACAATTCTAGTATCAAAATAATTTCCGCTTTGGGCCCCCCTGCTTCCCGAGATATTTACCTCGGAAGGGGGTGCTGGTAGCAGCTCTTGCTGGGCTAGTTGGGGTTATCAAAATGGCAGCTTATATGTCCCGTGGGCCAATAAGAAGCCGTGACGTCATCCCCTTCCGAGGTAAGTATCTTGGGAAGCAGGGGATCCCTAGTCCTGCAATTAACCCGGTTCAGCTCAGGAGACCCCCTGCTTCAAACCAATTAAACAAACACAAAGTGTCACCCGTTCTGCTGCTTGAAGAATAAAATGTGTCTTTAAGGAATTATATTTTCTATAGATTTACTAGAACATTCTCTGACGTGGTTTCTCTATTGCAATACATATTGTTATTGTGATAAACGTATTAATGATGTTGAAGTTTTTTGTTATCGCCCAACCGTACCCAGGCCCCAGTCAGTATAAAATGATCAATAACCACAGAATGATGCTGACCAGCACTTTAAACCCCGTTGCCATGCTGCGACAGCATAAACACTATGTACAGTATATATATATATATATATATATATATATATATATATATATATATTAAACTATACAAGGTGTTATAATTATAACACATAAGGAGGGGAGAGGGGCAGCCAATGTCCCCTAACTGTTTCCCTCTCTGCTTCTGCTCCATCTATATATACACTGTACCTTTCATTTTCCCACCCAAACTCCCTAGCCACGCCCTCCCTCTGGCCTGCCCAATCCCAGCACTCTGCCCACCTCCCCAGCAGCTGCTCCTCAGCCAATCGCCTGAAACCTGTCCCACATCTGCCTGGTATCACAAAGCTCACTTTCCCGCCAAAACGGAAACCAAATAAAACCCTGAGGTGAAAGAGAGGCCCCCACAGTTCCGTGCCTCCTTAGAGTCCCATGCCCCCCCAGTCCCGTGTTTCCCCAAAGTCCTGTGCCAGCACCAGTCCAGTGCCCCCCCCACATTCCCATGCTCCCCCAAAGTCCAATCCCCCTCACAGTCCTGTGTCCTCCCACTGTCCAATCCCTCCCCACAGTCCCGTGCCCCCCACAGGGTCTGTCTGAACACCGGTGGCTACTTGATCGTGGTGAAACGGCCATGACAAAATGTCCCATTCCACAGCTACAGTAATGTAAGGAATCCACACCTCAGTTTACTGCTTACCTTGCCTTACAGACCTGTGTAGTCCTGGAACACTCCCCCTGAGATCTACTGCAGCTGTGCAGGCTATTACTGCAGCCCCAGCCTGGGTTCAGTCATTAGAGCAATGCTGTCACACGCCCCTTCTGCTATTGGGTTCCTGACCTTTAAATACAACTTTCCCCACAATGCTTCTCGGCCGAGCATAATCCTTCTTGGATGTTACCAAGTGTTCTGCCACACGCCCCTGGCTTGCTATCTCGTTACTAACTCTGTTATTGTCCTAGTCCATGTTCCTGGTTCCTGTGCTGAAGCAGTGGATCTCCAGCGTAACTTCAGCTTTCCGTTTCCTGAGACCTGCTGCCCTTCCCCATAGCAGAGGCCTGTCTCTGGTTCCTGGGGCTCTCTCTCCATTGCAGAGGCCGTGTCCTGGTTCCTGTGCTGAAGCGGTGGATCTCCAGCGTAACTTCAGCTCCCTGTTTCCTCAGACCTGCTGCCCTTCCCATAGCAGAGGTCTGTCTCTGAGTCCTGAAGCTCTCTCTCCCCGCACAGGCTCGTTCTAGACTCCAGCGCTGAAGCATTGCTTTACCAGTGCTGCCTGGCGGTGTGCCCACTCCTGTCAGCCTTCCCCTGCCTGAGACCGGCGCCATAGGCCATAGACGCCACTCGCGCAAACTCCGTTCCCGACCTGCAGCAATTTCGCTGAAGCAGGAAGACCTGCTTGATCGCCTGTTGCCGACACCCTGCTTGGACTACGTTTACCATGATATCTCCAATCCTGACCCTGGCGCGTCCACCGACTAAACTGCTCTTTCCAGTCCCGACCCTGCTATGTACGACTACGAACTGCGCAATCCGGATCAGCCTGCGCGGTCTAAGGTCGGTGCTTATACAACCCCACTTCAGCCACGCGGTCCGACCCTGGTTTGTGGCGAGCACAACCGTGACAGTAAGTGAGACTAGACAGCTTTAGCATAATGGGGAACACACAATTTATTAGAACCAACAGCATGGACATATGCAACATTTATCTTTAAATAAAACTACAATGGGGATTATATAAATAACTTGCTTTTAAAAAGTTATAACTTATCCTTTTAAAATGCTTATTTTATACATAATAAAGTAAAGTCACTTTTCAATATAATTTACCATGACAGATTCTAAAACCTCGATCAGGCAAACCCCAGATATTAAGCACACGTTTGCACTTACATGTGAGCGTGTTATCCCTAAACAAGAGAGAGAGAGGTCTCTCCCCCGTGTGTCCTCTTGTGTAGGTTCAGGCTGGATAAGACACTAAATCCCTTCCCACATTCTCCACATACATGCGGTCTCTCCCCTGTGTGTGTCCTCTTGTGTGTGTTCAGGGTGGATAACTGACTAAATCCCTTCCCACATTCCCCACATTCATACGGTCTCTCCCCTGTGTGTGTCCTCTTGTGTGTGTTCAGCTTGGATAAGTTACTAAATCCCTTCCCACATTCCCCACATACATGCGGTCTCTCCCCTGTGTGTGTCCTCTTGTGTGTGTTCAGGATGGATAACTGACTAAATACCTTCCCGCATTCCCCACATTCATACGGTCTCTCCCCTGTGTGTGTCCTCTTGTGACTGATCAGGTAGGATAAGACACTAAATCCCTTCCCACATTCCCCACATACATGCGGTCTCTCCCCTGTGTGTGTCCTCTTGTGTGTGTTCAGGGTGGATAACTGACTAAATCCCTTCCCACATTCCCCACATACATGTGGTCTCTCCCCTGTGTGTGTTCTCTTGTGTGTCCTCAGGCTGGATAAGACACTAAATCCCTTCCCACATTCCCCACATACATGCGGTCTCTCCCCTGTGTGTGTCCTCTTGTGTGTCCTCAGGCTGGATAAGACACTAAATCCCTTCCCACATTCCCCACATACATGCGGTCTCTCCCCTGTGTGTGTTCTCTTGTGTAGCTTCAGGTGGGATAACTGACTAAATCCCTTCCCACATTCCCCACATACATACGGTCTCTCCCCTGTGTGTGTCCTCTTGTGTGTGCGCAGGTAGGATAAGTCACTAAATCCCTTCCCACATTCCCCACATACATGCGGTCTCTCCCCTGTGTGTGTCCTTTTGTGTGTGTTCAGGGTGGATAACTGACTAAATCCCTTCCCACATTCCCCACATACATGTGGTCTCTCCCCTGTGTGTGTCCTCTTGTGTAGGTTCAGGCTGGATAAGACACTAAATCCCTTCCCACATTCCCCACATACATGCGGTCTCTCCCTTGTGTGTGTCCTCTTGTGTAGGTTCAGGCTGGATAAGACACTAAATCCCTTCCCACATTCCCCACATTCATACGGTCTCTCCCCTGTGTGTGTCCTCTTGTGTCTGTTCAGCTTGGATAAGTTACTAAATCCCTTCCCACATTCCCCACATACATGCGGTCTCTCCCCTGTGTGTGTTCTCTTGTGTAGCTTCAGGTGGGATAACTGACTAAATCCCTTCCCACATTCCCCACATACATACGGTCTCTCCCCTGTGTGTGTCCTCTTGTGTGTGCGCAGGTAGGATATGTCACTAAATCCCTTCCCACATTCCCCACATACATGCGGTCTCTCCCCTGTGTGTGTCCTCTTGTGTGTGTTCAGGGTGGATAACTGACTAAATCCCTTCCCACATTCCCCACATACATGTGGTCTCTCCCCTGTGTGTGTCCTCTTGTGTGTGTTCAGCTTGGATAAGTTACTAAATCCCTTCCCACATTCCCCACATACATGCGGTCTCTCCCCTGTGTGTGTCCTCTTGTGTAGGTTCAGGCTGGATAAGACACTAAATCCCTTCCCACATTCCCCACATTCATACGGTCTCTCCCCTGTGTGTGTCCTCTTGTGTGTGCGCAGGTAGGATAAATCACTAAATCCCTTCCCACATTCCCCACATACATGCGGTCTCTCCCCTGTGTGTGTCCTCTTGTGTGTGTTCAGGGTGGATAACTGACTAAATCCCTTCCCACATTCCCCACATACATGTGGTCTCTCCCCTGTGTGTGTCCTCTTGTGTGTGTTCAGGTGGGATAAGACACTAAATCCCTTCCCACATTCCCCACATACATGCGGTCTCTCCCCTGTGTGTGTCCTCTTGTGTAGGTTCAGGCTGGATAAGACACTAAATCCCTTCCCACATTCCCCACATTCATACGGTCTCTCCCCTGTGTGTGTCCTCTTGTGTGTGTTCAGCTTGGATAAGTTACTAAATCCCTTCCCACATTCCCCACATACATGCGGTCTCTCCCCTGTGTGTGTCCTCTTGTGGTCTAATAACAAAGTCTGACTCTTCCCACTTTCTCTAAGCTCTTTTCCTTTGGCACCTTCTAATATATTTCCTTTTGAATGAGAAGCAGTTACATTGTTTATAAATAGCGATGACTGGTTGAAAGTTGCATTTTCTGACATAGTTATTGGAATGCTGCTTTGTAATCGATTCTCTA